>NW_027277215.1:400760-447595 GCF_030028105.1 Mobula birostris | reverse complement strand
AACAGGGCGATATAGGGGAAGGTATGAGAGGTGCTCGAAAACACAGCGATATAGGGGACGCTATGGGACGTGCGCAAAAACACACTGATATAGGGAAAGGTATGAGAGGTGTGCAAGAACATAGCGATATAGGGGAAATTATGAGAGGTGCGCGAAAACACGGCGATGCAGGGGAATGTATCAGAGGTGCGAGAGAACACAGCGATATATGGGAAGTAATGAGAGGAGCGAAAACAGTGATATAGGTGAAGAGGTGAGAGGTGCACGAAAACACGGCGATATAGGGGAAGGTATGAGAGGTGAGCAATAACACAGCGATAAAGGTGAAGCTATGGGATGTGCGCGAAAAGACAGCGTTATAGGGGAAGGTATGAGGGGTGCGCGAAAACACAGCGATGTAGGCAAAGGTATGGGAGGTGCACGAAAACACAGCGATATAGGGGATGGTATGAGATGTGCATGAATAAACGGCAATATTGGGGAAGCCATGAGAGGTGCGCGCAAACACAGTGATATAGGGGAAGGTATGAGAGGTGCGCAAAAACACAGCGATATGGGGGAAGTTATGAGAGGTGTGTGAAAACACAGCGATATAGGGGAAGGAATGAGAGGTGCACAAAAACACAGCAATATAGGGGAAGGTGTGAGAGGTGCGCAAAAACACAGCAATATAGGAGAAGTTATGAGAGGTGCGTGAAAACACAGCGATATAGGGGAAGGTATGTGAGGTGCACGAAAACACAGCGATATAGGGGAAGGTCCGGGAGGTGCGCGAAAACAGGGCAATGTAGGGGAAGGTATGAGAGGTGCGTTAAGTCACAGCGATATACGGGATGCTATTGGAGGTGTGCGATTACACAGCGATATAAGGGACATTATGAGATGTGCATGAAAACACGACAATATAGGGGAAGTAATGAGAGGTGAGCAATAACACAGCGATGAAGGCAAAGCTATGGGAGGTGCGCGAAAACAGGGCGATATAGTGGAAGGGATGAGTGGTGCATGAAGGCACAGCGATATAGGGAATGCTATGGGAGGTGTGTGAACACAGAGCGATATAGGAGACGCTATGAGATCTGCATGAAAACACGGCATTATTGGGGAATGTATCAGTGGTGCGAGAACCCAGAGCGATATGGGGAAGTAATGAGAGCAGCGGAAACACAGCGATATAGGGGAAGCTATGAGAGGTGCGCAAAAACACAGCGATAAAGGGGAAGCTATGAGAGGTGAGCAATAACATAGCGATAAAGGTGAAGCTATGGGATGTGCGCGAAAAGACAGTGATATAGGGGAAGGTATGAGAGATGCGTGAAAGCACAGCGATGAAGGGGAAGGTATGAGAGGTGCATGAAAACACAGCAATATAGGGGACGTTATGAGATGTGCATGAAAACACGACGATATTGGGGAAGCCATGAGAGGTGTGCGAAAACAGCGATATCGGGGAAGGTATGAGAGGTGCGCAAACACACAGCCATATAGGAGAATTTATGAGAGGTGCGTGAAAACACAGCGATAAAGAGGAAGGTATTAGAGGTGCACGAAAACACAGCGATATCGGGGAAAGTATGGGAGGTGCGTGAAACAGGGCGATATAGGGGAAGTTATGAGAGGTGCGCGAAGGCACAGTGATATAGGGGATGCTATGGGAGATGCGCGAATGCACAGCGATATAGGGGACGTTTTGAGATGTCATGAAAATACGGTAATATAGGGGAAGTTATGACATGTGCGCAAAATTACAGCGATATAGGAGAACTTATGAGAGGTGTGTGAACACAGGGCGATATAGGGGAAGGTATGAGATGTGCAAGAAAACACAGCAATATAGGGGAAGGTATTGGAGGTGCGCGAAAACAGGGCAAGATAGGGGTAGGTGTGAGAGGTGTGCGAAGGCACTGCGATATAGGGGATGCTATGGAAAGTGTGCAAAAACACAGTGATATAGGGGAAGACATGAGAGGTGCGCGAAGGCACAGCAATATAGGGGATGCTATGGCAGGTGCGCAAAAACACAGTGATACAGGGGACGCTATGAGATGTGCATGAAAACACAGCGATATAGGGGAAGGTTTGAGAGGTGCGCAAAACACAGCGATATAGGAGAAGGTATGACAGATGTACGAAAACACAGCTATATAGGGGAAGGTATGAGAGGTGTGCAAAAACACAGCGATATAGGAGAAGTTATGAGAGGTGCGTGAAAACACAGTGATATAGGGGAAGATATGAGAGTTGCGCGAAAACAGGGCGATATTGGGGAAGATACGAGAGGTGTGCGACAACACAGTGATATAGGAGACGCTATTGGACGTGCACGAAAACACAGTGATATAGGGGAAGATATGAGAGGTGCGTGAAAGCACAGCGATATAGGGGAAGGTATGAGAGGTGCACGAAAACACAGCAATATAGGGGAATGAATGGGAGGTGCGCGAAAAAAGGGCGATATAGGGCAAGGTATGAGAGGTGCGCGAAGGCACAACGATATAGGAGATGCTATGGGAGGTGCGTGAATACACAGCGATATAGGGGACGTTATGAGATGTGCATGAAAACACGGTGATATTGGGGAAGCCATGAGAAGTGTGCGAAAACAGCGATATAGGGGAAGTTATGAGAGGTTCGTGAAAACACAGCGATAAAGGGGAAGGTATTAGAGGTGCACGAACAAACAGCGATATCGGGGAAGGTATGGGAGGTGCACGAAAACAGGGCGATATAGGGGAATTTATGAGAAATGCGCGAAGGCACAGTGATATAGGGGATGCTATGGGAGGTGCGCGAATACACAGCGATATAGGGGACGTTATGAGATGTGCATGAAAACACCGCGATATAGGCCAAGGTATGAGATGTGCGCAAAAATACAGCGATATAGGAGAATTTATGAGATGTGCATGAAAACACAGCGATATAGGGGAAGGTATGAGAGGTGCACGAAAACACAACGATATCGGGGAAGGTATTGGAGGTGCACGAAAACAGGGCGATATAGGGGAAGATATGAGAGGTGCGCGAAGGCACAGTGATATAGGGGATGCTATGGGAGGGTGTGCGAATGCACAGCGATATAGGGGACGTTATGAGATGTGCATGAAAATACAGCAATATAGGGGAAGTTATGAGATGTGCGCAAAAATACAGCGATATAGGAGAATTTATGAGAAGTGCGTGAAAACACAGCGATATGGGGAAGGTATGAGATGTGCAAGAAAATACAGCAATATAGGGGAGGGTATTGGAGGTGCGCGAAAACAGGGCAAGATAGGGGTAGGTGTGAGAGGTGTGCGAAGGCACTGCGATATAGGGGATGCTATGGAAAGTGTGCAAAAACACAGTGATATAGGGGAAGACATGAGAGGTGCGCGAAGGCACAGCAATATAGGGGATGCTATGGCAGGTGCGCAAAAACACGGTGATACAGGGGACGCTATGAGATGTGCATGAAAACACAGCGATATAGGGGAAGGTTTGAGAGGTGCGCAAAAACACAGCGATATAGGAGAAGGTATGACAGATGTACGAAAACACAGCTATATAGGGGAAGGTATGAGAGGTGTGCAAAAACACAGCGATATAGGAGAAGTTATGAGAGGTGCGTGAAAACACAGTGATATAGGGGAAGATATGAGAGTTGCGCGAAAACAGGGCGATATTGGGGAAGATACGAGAGGTGTGCGACAACACAGTGATATAGGAGACGCTATTGGACGTGCACGAAAACACAGTGATATAGGGGAAGATATGAGAGGTGCGTGAAAGCACAGCGATATAGGGGAAGGTATGAGAGGTGCACGAAAACACAGCAATATAGGGGAAGGTATGGGAGGAGCGCGAAAAAAGGGCGATATAGGGCAAGGTATGAGAGGTGCGCGAAGGCACAACGATATAGGAGATGCTATGGGAGGTGCGTGAATACACAGCGATATAGGGGACGTTATGAGATGTGCATGAAAACACGGTGATATTGGGGAAGCCATGAGAAGTGTGCGAAAACAGCGATATGGGGAAGTTATGAGAGGTTCGTGAAAACACAGCGATAAAGGGGAAGGTATTAGAGGTGCACGAACAAACAGCGATATCGGGGAAGGTATGGGAGGTGCACGAAAACAGGGCGATATAGGGGAATTTATGAGAAATGCGCGAAGGCACAGTGATATAGGGGATGCTATGGGAGGTGCGCGAATACACAGCGATATAGGGGACGTTATGAGATGTGCATGAAAACACCGCGATATAGGCCAAGGTATGAGATGTGCGCAAAAATACAGCGATATAGGAGAATTTATGAGATGTGCATGAAAACACAGTGATATAGGGGAAGGTATTGGAGGTGCGCGAAAACAGGGCGATATAGGGGAAGTTATGAGAGGTGCGCGAAGGCACAGTGATATAGGGGATGCTATGGGAGGTGTGCGAATGCACAGCGATATAGGGGACGTTATGAGATGTGCATGAAAATACAGCAATATAGGGGAAGTTATGAGATGTGCGCAAAAATACAGCGATATAGGAGAATTTATGAGAAGTGCGTGAAAACACAGCGATATGGGGAAGGTATGAGAGCTGCACGAAAACACAACAATATAGGGGAAAGTATGGGAGATGCGCGGATACAGGGCGATATAGGGGTAGGTATGAGAGGTGTGCGAACGCACTGCGATATAGGGGATTCCATGAGAGGTGCGCGAACACACAGTGATATAGGGGAAGACATGAGAGGTGCGCGAAAACAAGGCAATATAATGGAAGCTATGGGATGTGCGCGAAACAGGGCGATATAGGGGAAGGTATGAGAGGTGCTCGAAAACACAGCGATATAGGGGACACTGACACTATGGGACGTGTGCGAAAACACAGTGATATAGGGGAAGTAATGAGAGGGGCTAAAACATAGTGATACTGGGGAAATTATGAGAGGTGCGCGAAAACACGGCGATACAGGGGAATGTATCAGAGGTGCAAGAAATCATAGCGAAATAGGGAAAGGTATGAGAGGTGCCCGAAAACACAGCGATATAGGGGACGCTATGGGACGTGCGCGAAAACACAGTGATATAGGGGAATGTATGAGAGGTGTGCGAGAACAAGGCGATATAGGGGACGCTAAGGGACGTGCGTGAAAACACGGCGATATAGGGTAAATTATGAGAGGTTCGCGAAAACATGACGATACAGGGGAATGTATCAGAGGTGCGAGAAAACACATCGATATAAGGGAAGTAAAGAGAGGAGCAAAAATATAGCGATATAGGTGAAGACATGAGAGGTGCACGAAAACACGGTGATATAAGGGAAGATATGAGAGGTGAGCAATAACACAGCGATAAAGGTGAAGCTATGGGATGTGCGTGAAAATACAGCGATATACGGGAAGGTATGAGAGGTGCGCGAAACAGGAAGATATAGGGGAAGTTATGAGAGATGCGTGAAAACCCAGCGATATAGGGGACGTTATGAGATGTGCATGAAAACACGGCGATATAGGGGAAGGTATGAGAGGTGCACGAAAACGCAGCGATATAGGGGAAGGTATAGGAGCTGCGCGAAAACAGGGCGATATAGGGGAAGGTATGAGAGGTGCACGAAGCCACAGCGATATAGGGGATGCTATGGGAGGCGCGCGAAAACACAGTGATAAAGGGGACGGTATGAGATGTGTATGAAAGCACAACGATATAGGGGAAGGTATGAGAGGTGTGCAAAAATACATATGAGAGGTTATTAGATGTGCGTGAAAACACGGCGATACAGGGGAATGTTTCAGAGGTGCGAGAAAACACAGCGATATAGGGGAAGTAATGAGAGGTGAGCAATAACACAGCGATGAAGGCGAAGCTATGGGAGGTGCGCGAAAACACAGCGATATAGGGGAAGACATGAGAGCTGAGCGAAAACAGGGCAATATAGTGGAAGCTATGGGATGTGCGTGAAAACAGGGCGATATAGGGGAAGGTATGAGAGGTGCGTGAAAACACAGCGATATAGGGGATGTATGGGATGTGCGCGAAAACTCAGTGATATTGGGGAAGGTATGAGAGGTGCGCGAAACAGGGCGATATAGGGTAAGTTATGAGAGGTGCGTGAAAACCCAGCGATATAGGAGACGTTATGAGATGTTCATGAAAACACGGTGATATAGGGAAAGTTATGAGAGGTGCACGAAAACGCAGTGATATTGGGGAAGGTATAGGAGCTGCGCGAAAACAGGGCGATATAGGGGAAGGTATGAGAGGTGCACGAAGGCACAGCGATATAGGGGATGATATGGGAGCTGCGCGAAAACACAGTGATATAGGAGACGGTATGAGATGTGTATGAAAACACGACGATATAGGGGAAGCTATGAGAGGTGCGCGAAAACACGGCGATATAGGGGAAAGTATGAGAGGTGCGCGAAAACTTGGCGTTACAGGGGAATGCATCAGAGGTGCGAGAACACACAGCGATGTAGGGGAAGACATGAGAGCTGCGCGAAAACAGGGCAATATAGTGGAAGCTATGGGATGTGCGCAAAAACAGGGCGATATAGGGGAAGGTATGAGAGGTGCGCAAGGCACAGCGATATAGGGGATGCTATGGGATATAAGAGGTGCACAAAAACACAGTGATATAGGAGAAGTTATGAGAGGTGTGTGAAAACACAGCGATATATGGAAGGTATGAGAGGTGCACAAAAACAGCGATATAGGTGAAGGAATGGGAGGTGCGCGAAAACAGGGCGATATAGGGGAAGTTATGAGAGGTACGTTAAAACCCAGCGATATAGGGGACGTTATGAGATGTGCATGAAAACACGACGATCTAGGGGAAGGTATGAGAGGTGCACGAAAACGCAGCAATATAGGGGAAGGAAAAGGAGGTGCACGAAAACAGGGCGATATACCGGAAGGTATGAGAGGTGCACGAAGGCACAGCGATACAGGGGAAGCTATGAGAGGTGCGCGAAAACACGGCGATAAAGGGGAAGGTATGAGAGGTGCGCAAAAACACAGCGATATAGGAGAAGTTATGAGAGGTGCGTGAAAACGCAGCGATATAGGGGAAGGTATGAGAGGTGCACGAAAACACAGCGATATAGGGAAGGTATGAGAGGTGCGTGAAGCATAGCGATATAGGGGATGCTATGGGAGGTGCGCGAAAACACAGTGATATAGAAGAAGACATGTGAGGTGCGCGAAAACAGGGCAATATATTGGAAGCTATAGGATGTGCGCGAAAACAGGGCGATATTGGGAAAGGTATAAGAGGTGTGCGACAACAGAGTGATATAGGGGATGCTATTGGACGTGCACGAAAACACAGTGATATAGGGGAAGATATGACAGGTACGTGAAAGCACAGCGATATAGGGGAAGGTATGGGAGGTGCGCGAAAACAGGGTGATATAGGGCAAGGTATGAGAGGTGCGCGAAGGCACAGCGATGTAGGGGATGCTATGGGAGGTGCGTGAATACACGGCGATATAGAGGACGTTATGAGATGTGCATGAAAACGCGGCGATATTGGGGAAACCATGAGAGGTGTGCGAAAACAGCGATATAGTGGAAGGTATGAGAGGTGCGCAAACACACAGTGATATAGGAGAAGTTATGAGAGGTGCGTGAAAACACAGCGATAAGGGGAAGGTATTAGAGGTGCACGAAAACACAGCGATATCGGGGAAGGTATGAGAGGTGCACGAAAACAGGGCGATATAGGGGAAGTTATGAGAGATGCGCGAAGGCATAGTGATATAGGGGATGCTATGGGAGGTGCGCGAATACACAGCGATATAGGGGACATTATGAGATGTGCATGAAAGCACCGCAATATAGGCCAAGGTATGAGATGGTCGCAAAAATACAGCGATATAGGAGAATTTATGAGAGGTGCGTGAAAACACAGCGATATAGGGGACGTTATGAGATGTGCATGAAAACATGGCGATATAGGGGAAGGTATGAGAAGTGCATGAAAACGCAGCGATATAGGGGAAAGTATAGGAGCTGCGCGATCACAGGGCAACATAGGGGAAGGTATGAGAGGTGCACGAAGGCACAGCGATATAGGGGATGCTATGGGAGGTGCGCGAAAACACAGTGATATAGGGGACGGCATGAGATGTGTATGAAAGCACGACGATATAGGGGAAGGTATGAGAGGTGTCCAAAAATACAGCGATATATGAGAAGTTATTAGAGGTGCGTGAAAACACGGCGATACAGGGGAAGTAATGAGAGGTGAGCAATAACACAGCGATAAAGGCGAAGCTATGGGAGGTGCGCGAAAACACAGCGATATAGGGGAAGACATGAGAGCTGAGCGAAAACAGGGCAATATAGTGGAAGCTATGGGATGTGCGCGAAAACCGGGCGATATAGGGGAAGGTATGAGAGGTGCGTGAAAACACAGCGATAAAGGGGATGTCTGGTACGTGCGCGAATACACAGTGATATTGGGGAAGGTATGAGAGGTGCACGAAAACGCAGCGATATAGGGAAGGTATAGGAGCTGTGCGAAAACAGGGCGATATAGGGGAAGGTATGAGAGGTGCACGAATGCATAGCGATATAGGGGATGCGATGGGAGGTGCGTGAATACACAGTGATATAGGAGACGGTATGAGATGTGTATGAAAACACGACGATATAGGGGAAGGTATGAGAGGTGCACGAAAACGCAGCGATATAGGGGAAGGAAAAGGAGGTGCGCGAAAACAGGGCGATATACCGGAAGGTATGAGAGGTGCACGAAGGCACAGCGATACAGGGGAAGCAATGAGAGGTGCGCGAAAACACGGCGATATAGGAGAAGGTATGACAGATGCACGAAAACACAGCAATATAGGGGAAGGTATGAGAGGTGTGCAAAAACCAGCGATATAGGAGAAGTTATGAGAGGTGCGTGAAAACGCAGTGATATAGGGGAAGGTATGAGAGGTGCACGAAAACACAGCGATATAGGGGAAGGTATGAGAGGTGCGTGAAGGCATAGCGATATAGGGGATGCTATGGGAGGTGCGCGAAAACACAGTGATATAGAAGAAGACATGTGAGGTGCGCGAAAACAGGGCAATATATAGGAAGCTATGGGAGGTACGCGAAAACAGGGCGATATTGGGGAAGGTATAAGAGGTGTGCGACAACAGAGTGATATAGGGGATGCTATTGGATGTGCACGAAAACACAGTGATATAGGGGAAGATATGACAGGTGCGTGAAAGCACAGCGATATAGGGGAAGGTATGAGAGGTGCACGAAAACACAGCAATATAGTGGAAGGTATGGGAGGTGCGCAAAAACAGGGTGATATAGGGCAAGGTATGAAAGGTGCGCGAAGGCACAGCGATGTAGGGGATGCTATGGGACGTGCATGAAAACACGGCGATATAGGGTAAATTATGAGAGGTTCGCGAAAACATGGCGATACAGGGGAATGTATCAGAGGTGCGAGAAAACACATCGATATAAGGGAAGTAAAGAGAGGAGCGAAAACAGCGATATAGGTGAAGACATGAGAGGTGCACGAAAACACGGCGATATAAGGGAAAGTATGAGAGGTGAGCAATAACACAGCAATAAAGGTGAAGCTATGGGATGTGCGTGAAAATACAGCGATATACGGGAAGGTATGAGAGGTGTATGAAACAGGAAGATATAGGGGAAGATATGAGAGATGCATGAAAGCCCAGCGATATAGGGGACGTTATGAGATGTGCATGAAAACACGGCGATATAGGGGAAGGTATGAGAGGTGCACGAAAACGCAGCGATATAAGGGAAGGTATAGGAGCTGCGCGAAAACAGGGCGATATAGGGGAAGGTATGAGAGGTGCACGAAGCCACAGCGATATAGGGGATGCTATGGGAGGCGCGCGAAAACACAGTGATATAGGGGACGGTATGAGATGTGTATGAAAGCACAACGATATAGGGGAAGGTATGAGAAGTGTGCAAAAATACATATGAGAGGTTATTAGAGGTGCGTGAAAACACGGCGATACAGGGGAATGTTTCAGAGGTGCGAGAAAACACAACGATATAGGGGAAGTAATGAGAGGTGAGCAATAACACAGCGGTGAAGGCGAAGCTATGGGAGGTGCGTGAAAACACAGCGATATAGGGGAAGACATGAGAGCTGAGCGAAAACAGGGCAATATAGTGGAAGCTATGGGATGTACGTGAAAACAGGGCGATATAGGGGAAGGTATGAGAGGTGCGTGAAAACACAGCGATATAGGGGATGTATGGGACGTGTGCGAAAACTCAGTGATATTGGGGAAGGTATGAGAGGTGCGCGAAACACGGCGATATAGGGTAAGTTATGAGAGGTGCGTGAAAACCCAGCGATATAGGAGACGTTATGAGATGTGCATGAAAACACGGTGATATAGGGGAAGTTATGAGAGGTGCACGAAAACGCAGCGATATTGAGGAAGGTATAGGAGCTGCGCGAAAACAGGGCGATATAGGGGAAGGTGTGAGAGGTGCACGAAGGCACAGCGATATAGGGGATGATATGGGAGGTGCGCGAAAACACAGTGATATAGGAGACGGTATGAGATGTGTATGAAAACACGACGATATAGAGGAAGCTATGAGAGGTGCGCGAAAACACGGCGATATAGGGGAAAGTATGAGAGGTGCGCGAAAACTTGGCGTTACAGGGGAATGCATCAGAGGTGCGAGAACACACAGCGATGTAGGGGAAGACATGAGAGCTGCGCGAAAACAGGGCAATATAGTGGAAGCTATGGGATGTGCGCAAAAAAGGGGCGATATAAGGGAAGGTATGAGAGGTGTGCAAGGCACAGCGATATAAGGGATGCTATGGGATATGAGAGGTGCACAAAAACACAGTGATATAGGAGAAGTTATGAGAGGTGTGTGAAAACACAGCGATATATGGAAGGTATGAGAGGTGCACAAAAACAGCGATATAGGTGAAGGAATGGGAGGTGCGCGAAAACAGGGCGATATAGGGGAAGTTATGAGAGGTGCGTTAAAACCCAGCGATATAGGGGACGTTATGAGATGTGCATGAAAACACGGCGATATAGGGGAAGCTATGAGAGGTGCGCGAAAACACGGCGATATAGGGGAAAGTATGAGAGGTGCGCGAAAACTTGGCGTTACAGGGGAATGCATCAGAGGTGCGAGAACACACAGCGATGTAGGGGAAGACATGAGAGCTGCGCGAAAACAGGGCAATATAGTGGAAGCTATGGGATGTGCGCAAAAAAGGGGCGATATAAGGGAAGGTATGAGAGGTGTGCAAGGCACAGCGATATAAGGGATGCTATGGGATATGAGAGGTGCACAAAAACACAGTGATATAGGAGAAGTTATGAGAGGTGTGTGAAAACACAGCGATATATGGAAGGTATGAGAGGTGCACAAAAACAGTGATATAGGTGAAGGAATGGGAGGTGCGCGAAAACAGGGCGATATAGGGGAAGCTATGAGAGGTGCGTTAAAACCCAGCGATATAGGGGACGTTATGAGATGTGCATGAAAACACGGCGATATAGGGGAAGGTATGAGAGGTGCACGAAAACGCAGCGATATAGGGGAAGGAAAAGGAGGTGTGCGAAAACAGGGCGATATACCGGAAGGTATCAGAGGTGTACGAAGGCACAGCGATACAGGGGAAGCTATGAGAGGTGCGCGAAAACACGGCGATATAGGAGAACGTATGAGAGGTGCGCAAAAACACAGCGATATAGGAGAAGGTATGTCAGATGCACGAAAACACAGCAATATAGGGGAAGGTATGAGAGGTGTGCAAAAACACAGCGATATAGGAGAAGTTATGAGAGGTGCGTGAAAACGCAGCGATATAGGGGAAGGTATGAGAGGTGTGCGACAACAGAGTGATATAGGGGATGCTATTGGACGTGCACGAAAACACAGTGATATAGGGGAAGATATGACAGGTGCGTGAAAGCACAGCGATATGGGGACGGTATGAGAGGTGCACGAAAACACAGCAATATAGGGGAAGGTATGGGAGGTGCGCGAATACACAGCGATATAGGGGACATTATGAGATGTGCATGAAAACACTGCAATATAGGCCAAGGTATGAGATGGTCGCAAAAATACAGTGATATAGGAGAATTTATGAGAGGTGCGTGAAAACACAGCGATATAGGGGACGTTATGAGATGTGCATGAAAACACGGCGATATAAGGGAAGGTATGAGAGGTGCGTGAAGGCATAGCGATATAGGGGATGCTATCGGAGGTGCGCGAAAACACAGTGATATAGAAGAAGACATGTGAGGTGCACGAAAACAGGGCAATATATCGGAAGCTATGGGATGTACGCGAAAACAGGGCGATATTGGGGAAGGTATAAGAGGTGTGCGACAACAGAGTGATATAGGGGATGCTATTGGATGTGCACGAAAACACAGTGATATAGGGGAAGATATGACAGGTGCGTGAAAGCACAGCGATATAGGGGAAGGTATGAGAGGTGCACGAAAACACAGCAATATAGGGGAAGGTATGGGAGGTGCGCGAAAACGGGGTGATATAGGGCAAGGTATGAGAGGTGCGCGAAGGCACAGCGATGTAGGGGATGCTAGGGGAGGTGCGTGAATACACGGCGATATAGAGGACGTTATGAGATGTGCATGAAAACGCGGCGATATTGGGGAAGCCATGAGAGGTGTGCGAAAACAGCGATATAGTGGAAGGTATGAGAGGTGCGCAAACACACAGTGATATAGGAGAAGTTATGAGAGGTGCGTGAAAACACAGCGATAAAGGGGAAGGTATTAAAGGTGCACGAAAACACAGCGATATCGGGGAAGGTATGAGAGGTGCACAAAAACAGGGCGATATAGGGGAAGTTATGAGAGATGCGCGAAGGCATAGTGATATAGGGGATGCTATGGGAGGTGCGCGAATACACAGCGATATAGGGGACATTATGAGATGTGCATGAAAACACTGCAATATAGGCCAAGGTATGAGATGGTCGCAAAAATACAGCGATATAGGAGAATTTATGAGAGGTGCGTGAAAACACAGCGATATAGGGGACGTTATGAGATGTGCATGAAAACACGGCGATATAAGGGAAGGTATGAGAGGTGCGTGAAGGCATAGCGATATAGGGGATGCTATCGGAGGTGCGCGAAAACACAGTGATATAGAAGAAGACATGTGAGGTGCGCGAAAACAGGGCAATATATTGGAAGCTATGGGATGTACGCGAAAACAGGGCGATATTGGGGAAGGTATAAGAGGTGTGCGACAACAGAGTGATATAGGGGATGCTATTGGATGTGCACGAAAACACAGTGATATAGGGGAAGATATGACAGGTGCGTGAAAGCACAGCGATATAGGGGAAGGTATGAGAGGTGCACGAAAACACAGCAATATAGGGGAAGGTATGGGAGGTGCGCGAAAACAGGGTGATATAGGGCAATGTATGAGAGGTGCGCGAAGGCACAGTGATGTAGGGGATGCTATGGGAGGTGCGTGAATACACGGCGATATAGAGGACGTTATGAGATGTGCATGAAAACGCGGCGATATTGGGGAAGCCATGAGAGGTGTGCGAAAACAGCGATATAGTGGAAGGTATGAGAGGTGCGCAAACACACAGTGATATAGGAGAAGTTATGAGAGGTGCGTGAAAACACAGCGATAAAGGGGAAGGTATTAAAGGTGCACGAAAACAGCGATATCGGGGAAGGTATGAGAGGTGCACGAAAACAGGGTGATATAGGGGAAGTTATGAGAGATGCGCGAAGGCATAGTGATATAGGGGATGCTATGGGAGGTGCGCGAATACACAGCGATATAGGGGACAATATGAGATGTACATGAAAACACCGCAATATAGGCCAAGGTATGAGATGGTTGCAAAAATACAGCGATATAGGAGAATTTATGAGAGGTGCGTGAAAACACAGCGATATAGGGGACGTTATGAGATGTGCATGAAAACACGGTGATATAGGGGAAGGTATGAGAGGTGCGTGAAGGCATAGCGATATAGGGGATGCTATGGGAGGTGCGCGAAAACACAGTGATATAGAAGAAGACATGTGAGGTGCGCGAAAACAGGGCAATATATTGGAAGCTATGGGATGTACGCGAAAACAGGGCGATATTGGGGAAGGTATAAGAGGTGTGCGACAACAGAGTGATATAGGGGATGCTATTGGATGTGCACGAAAACACAGTGATATAGGGGAAGGTATGACAGGTGCGTGAAAGCACAGCGATATAGGGGAAGGTATGAGAGGTGCACGAAAACACAGCAATATAGGGGAAGGTATGGGAGGTGCGCGAAAACAGGGTGATATAGGGCAAGGTATGAGAGGTGCGCGAAGGCACAGCGATGTAGGGGATGCTATGGGAGGTGCGTGAATATATGGCGATATAGAGGACGTTATGAGATGTGCATGAAAACGCGGCGATATTGGGGAAGCCATGAGAGGTGTGCGAAAACAGCGATATAGTGGAAGGTATGAGAGGTGCGCAAACACACAGTGATATAGGAGAAGTTATGAGAGGTGCGTGAAAACACAGCGATAAAGGGGAAGGTATTAAAGGTGCACGAAAACACAGCGATATCGGGGAAGGTATGAGAGGTGCACGAAAACAGGGCGATATAGGGGAAGTTATGAGAGATGCGCGAAGGCATAGTGATATAGGGGATGCTATGGGAGGTGCGCGAATACACAGCGATATAGGGGACATTATGAGATGTGCTTGAAAACAGAGCAATATAGGCCAAGGTATGAGATGGTCGCAAAAATACAACGATATAGGAGAATTTATGAGAGGTGCGTGAAAACACAGTGATATAGGGGACGTTATGAGATGTGCATGAAAACACGGCGATATAGGGGAAGGTATGAGAGGTGCGTGAAGGCATAGCGATATAGGGGATGCTATGGGAGGTGCGCGAAAACACAGTGATATAGAAGAAGACATGTGAGGTGCGCGAAAACAGGGCAATATATTGGAAGCTATGGGATGTACGCGAAAACAGGGCGATATTGGGGAAGGTATAAGAGGTGTGCGACAACAGAGTGATATAGGGGATGCTATTGGATGTGCTCGAAAACACAGTGATATAGGGGAAGTTATGAGAGGTGCATGAAAACGCAGCGATATTGAGGAAGGTATAGGAGCTGCGCGAAAACAGGGCGATATAGGGGAAGGTGTGAGAGGTGCACGAAGGCACAGCGATATAGGGGATGATATGGGAGGTGCGCAAAAACACAGTGATATAGGAGACGGTATGAGATGTGTATGAAAACACGACGATATAGGGGAAGCTATGAGAGGTGCGCGAAAACACGGCGATATAGGGGAAAGTATGAGAGGTGCGCGAAAACTTGGCGTTACAGGGGAATGCATCAGAGGTGCGAGAACACACAGCGATGTAGGGGAAGACATGAGAGCTGCGCGAAAACAGGGCAATATAGTGGAAGCTATGGGATGTGCGCAAAAAAGGGGCGATATAAGGGAAGGTATGAGAGGTGCGCAAGGCACAGCGATATAGGGGATGCTATGGGATATGAGAGGTGCACAAAAACACAGTGATATAGGAGAAGTTATGAGAGGTGTGTGAAAACACAGCGATATATGGAAGGTATGAGAGGTGCACAAAAACAGCGATATAGGTGAAGGAATGGGAGGTGCGCGAAAACAGGGCGATATAGGGGAAGTTATGAGAGGTGCGTTAAAACCCAGCGATATAGGGGACGTTATGAGATGTGCATGAAAACACGGCGATATAGGGGAAGGTATGAGAGGTGCACGAAAACACAGCGATATAGTGGAAGGAAAAGGAGGTGCGCGAAAACAGGGCGATATACCGGAATGTATGAGAGGTGTACGAAGGCACAGCGATACAGGGGAAGCTATGAGAGGTGCGCGAAAACACGGCGATATAGGGGAATGTATGAGAGGTGCGCAAAAACACAGCGATATAGGAGAAGGTATGACAGATGCACGAAAACACAGCAATATAGGGGAAGGTATGAGAGGTGTGCAAAAACACAGCGATATAGGAGAAGTTATGAGAGGTGCGTGAAAACGCAGCGATATAGGGGAAGGTATGAGAGGTGCACGAAAACACAGCGATATAGGGGAAGGTATGAGAGGTGCGTGAAGGCATAGCGATATAGGGGATGCTATGAGAGGTGCACGAAAACACAGCGATATAGGGGAAGGAAAAGGAGGTGCGCGAAAACAGGGCGATATACCGGAAGGTATGAGAGGTGTACGAAGGCACAGCGATACAGGGGAAGGTATGAGAGGTGTGCAAAAACACAGCGATATAGGAGAAGTTATGAGAGGTGCGTGAAAACACAGCGATATAGGGGAAGGTATGAGAGGTGCACGAAAACACAGCGATATAGGGGAAGGTATGAGAGTGCGTGAAGGCATAGCGATATAGGGGATGCTATGGGAGGTGCGCGAAAACACAGTGATATAGAAGAAGACATGTGAGGTGCGCGAAAACAGGGCAATATATTGGAAGCTATGGGATGTGCGCGAAAACAGGGCGATATTGGGGAAGGTATAAGAGGTGTGCGACAACAGAGTGATATAGGGGATGCTATTGGACGTGCACGAAAACACAGTGATATAGGGGAAGATATGACAGGTGCGTGAAAGCACAGCGATATGGGGACGGTATGAGAGGTGCACGAAAACACAGCAATATAGGGGAAGGTATGGGAGGTGCGCGAAAACGGGGTGATATAGGGCAAGGTATGAGAGGTGCGCGAAGGCACAGCGATGTAGGGGATGCTAGGGGAGGTGCGTGAATACACGGCGATATAGAGGACGTTATGAGATGTGCATGAAAACGTGGCGATATTGGGGAAGCCATGAGAGGTGTGCGAAAACAGCGATATAGTGGAAGGTATGAGAGGTGCGGAAACACACCGTGATATAGGAGAAGTTATGAGAGGTGCGTGAAAACACAGCGATAAAGGGGAAGGTATTAAAGGTGCACGAAAACACAGCGATATCGGGGAAGGTATGAGAGGTGCACAAAAACAGGGCGATATAGGGGAAGTTATGAGAGATGCGCGAAGGCATAGTGATATAGGGGATGCTATGGGAGGTGCGCGAATACACAGCGATATAGGGGACATTATGAGATGTGCATGAAAACACCGCAATATAGGCCAAGGTATGAGATGGTCGCAAAAATACAGCGATATAGGAGAATTTATGAGAGGTGCGTGAAAACACAGCGATATAGGGGACGTTATGAGATGTGCATGAAAACACGGCGATATAGGGGAAGGTATGAGAAGTGCATGAAAACGCAGCGATATAGGGGAAGGTATAGGAGCTGCGCGATCACAGGGCAACATAGGCGAAGGTATGAGAAGTGCACGAAGGCACAGCGATATAGGGGATGCTATGGGAGGTGCGCGAAAACACAGTGATATAGGGGACGGTATGAGATGTGTATGAAAGCACGACGATATAGGGGAAGGTATGAGAGGTGTCCAAAAATACAGCGATATATGAGAAGTTATTAGAGGTGCGAGAAAACACAGCGATATAGGGGAAGTAATGAGAGGTGAGCAATAACACAGCGATAAAGGTGAAGCTATGGGAGGTGCGCGAAAACACAGCGATATAGGGGAAGACATGAGAGCTGAGCGAAAACAGGGCAATATAGTGGAAGCTATGGGATGTGCGCGAAAACCGGGCGATATAGGGGAAGGTATGAGAGGTGCGTGAAAACACAGCGATAAAGGGGATGTATGGTACGTGCGCGAAAACACAGTGATATTGGGGAAGGTATGAGAGGTGCACGAAAACGCAGTGATATAGGAGAAGGTATAGGAGCTGCGCGAAAACAGGGCGATATAGGGGAAGGTATGAGATGTGCGCGAAAACACAGCGATATAGGGGATTCTATGGGAGGTGCGCGAATACACAGCGATATGGGGGACGTTATGAGATGTGATTGAAAACATGGCGATATAGGGAAAGGTATGAGAGGTGTGCAAAAATATAGCGATATAGAGGAAGGTATGGGAGGTGCGCGAAAACACAGTGATATAAGGGAAGACATGAGAGGTGCTCGAAAACAGGGCTATATAGTGGAAGCTATGGGATTTGCGCGAAAACATGGCGATACAGGGAAAGGTATGAGAGGTGCCCGAAAACACAGCGATACAGGGGATGCTATGGGACGTGGGCAAAAACACAGTGATATAGTGGAAGGTATGAGAGGTGTGCAAGAACATGGCTATATAGGGGAAATTATGAGAGGTGCGTGAAAACACAGCGATATAGGGGAAGGTGTGAAGGTATGAGAGGTGCACGAAAACACAGCGATATAGGGGAAGTACGGGAGGTGCGCGAAAATGGCGATATATGGGAAGGTATGAGAGTTGCGCAAAGGCACAGTGATATAGGGGATGCTATGGGAGGTGCGCAAAAACACAGTGATATAGGGGACGGTATGAGATGTGCATGAAAACACGGAGATATAGGGGAAGTATGAGAGATGCGCAAAAACACGGCGATACAAGGGAATGTATCAGAGGTGCGAGAAAACACAACGATATAGGCGAAGTTATGAGAGAAGCAAAAACTCAGCGATATATGGGAGACATGAGAGGTGCGCGAAAACAGGGCAATATAGTGAGAGCTATGGGATGTGCATGAAAACAGGGCGATATAGGGGAAGGTATGAGAGCTGCGCGAAAACACAGCAATATAGGGGACTCTATGGGACGTGCGAGAAAACACAGTGATATAGGGGAAGGTATGCGAGCTGCGCGAGAACACGGCGATATAGGGGAAAGTAGGAGAGGTGCGCGAAAACACGGCGATACGGGAGAATGTATCAGATGTGCGAGAAAACACAGCGATATAGGGGACGCTATGGGACATGCGCGAAAACACAGTGATATAGGGGAAGGTATGAGAGGTCTGCGAGAACACGGCGATAAGGGGAAATCAAGAGAAGTGTGCGAAAACACGGCGATACGGGAGAATGTATCAGAGGTGCGAGAAAACACTGCGATATACGGGAAGTAATGAGAGGAGTGAAAACATAGCGATCTAGGTGAAGACATGAGAGGTGCGCGAAAACATGGCAATATAGGGGATCTATGAGAGGTGAGCAAAAACACGGTGATACAGGGGAAGCTATGAGAGGTGAGCAAAAACACGGTGATACAGGGGAAGCTATGAGAGGTGAGCAATAACACAGCGATAAAGGTGAATCTATGGGATGTGCGCGAAAAGACAGCGATATAGGGGAAGGTATGAGAGGTGTGCAAGGCACAGCGATATAGGGGATGCTATTGGAGGTGCGTGTATACACAGCGATATAGGGGACGTGATGAGATGTGCATGAAAGCGCAGTGATATTAGGGAAGGTATGAGGGGTGCACAAAAACACAGCGATATAGGAGAAGTTAAGAGAGGTGTGTGAAAACACAGCGATATAGGGGAATGTATGGGAGGTGCGCGAAAACAGGGCGATATAGGGAAAGGTAAGAAAGGTGCGCGAAGGCACAGCAATATAGGGGATGCTATGGGAGGTGCACGAAAACACAGCGATATAGGAGAATGAGGCGATGAGGGAATTAAATGCAGCATCTCCAAGTTTGCGGATGACACGAAGCTGGGTGGCAGTTTTAGCTGTGAGGAGGATGCTAAGAGGATGCAGGGTGACTTGGATAGGTTGGGTGAGTGAGCAAATTCATGGCAGATGCAATTCAATGTGGATAGAGTGAAGTTATCCACTTTGGTGGCAAAAATAGGAAAACAGATTATTATCTGAATGGTGGCCGATTAGGAAAAGGGGAGGTGCAACGTGACCTGGGTGTCATTATACACCAGTCATTGAAAGTGGGCATGCAGGTACAGCAGGCGGTGAAAAAGGCGAATGGTATGCTGGCATTTATAGCGAGAGGATTTGAGTACAGGAGCAGGGAGGTACTACTGCAGTTGTACAAGGCCTTGGTGAGACCACACCTGGAGTATTGTGTGCAGTTTTGGTCCCCTAATCTGAGGAAAGACATCCTTGCCATAGAGGGGGTACAGAGAAGGTTCACCAGATTGATTCCTGGGATGGCAGGTCTTTCATATGAAGAAAGACTGGATGAACTGGGCTTGTACTCGTTGGAATTTAGAAGATTGAGGAGGGATCTGATTGAAACGTATAAGATCCTAAAGGGATTGGACAGGCTAGATGCAGGAAGATTGTGCCCGATGTTGGGGAAGTCCAGAACGAGGGGTCACAGTTTGAGGATGGAGGGGAAGCCTTTTAGGACCGAGATTAGGAAAAACTTCTTCACACAGAGAGTGGTGAATCTGTGGAATTCTCTGCCACAGGAAACAGTTGAGGCCAGTTCATTGGCTATATTTAAGAGGGAGTTAGATATGGCCCTTGTGGCTACGGGGGTCAGGGGGTATGGAGGGAAGGCTGGGGCGGTGTTCTGAGTTGGATGATCAGCCATGATCATAATAAATGGCGGTGCAGGCTCGAAGGGCCGAATGGCCTACTCCTGCACCTATTTTCTATGTTTCTATGTTTCTATGAGAATGTATGGGAGGTGCGCGAAAACAGGACGATATCGGGGAAGGTAAGAGAGGTGCGCGAAGGCACAGCAATATAGGGGATGCTATGGGAGGTGCGCGAAAACACAATGATATAGGAGAAGACATGAGAGGTGCAGAAAAACAGGGCAATATAGTGGAAGCAATGGGATGTGCGCGAAAACATGGCGATACAGGGGAATGCATCAGAGGTGCGAGAAAACACAGCGATATAGGGGAAGCTATGGGAGGTGCGCAAAAACACAGCGATATAGGGAACGGTATGAGACGTGCATGAATACACGGCGATATTGGGGAAGCCATGAGAGGTGCGTGAAAACACAGCGATATAGGGGAAAGCATAGGAGGTGCGTGAAAACAAGGCGATATAGGGGAAGGTATGAGAGGTGCACGAAGGCACAGCAATATAGGGGACTCTATAAGAGGTGCGCGAATTCACAGCGATATAGGGGACGGTAAGAGATGAGCATGAAAACACGGCGATATTGGGGAAGCCATGAGAGGTGCACAAAAATACAGCGATATAGGAGAAGTTATGAGAGATGTGTGAAAACACAGCGATATAGGGGGAGGTATGAGAGGTGCACGAAAACACAGCGATATAGGAGAATGTATGGGAGGTGCGCGAAAACGGCGATATAGGGGAAGGTAAGAGAGGTGCGCGAAGGCACAGCAATATAGGGGATGCTATGGGAGGTGCGCGAAAACACAGTGATATAGGAGAAGACATGAGAGGTGCAGAAAAACAGGGCAATATAGTGGAAGCAATGGGATATGCGCGAAAACACGGCGATATAGGGGAAGCTATGGGAGGTGCGCAAAAACACAGCGATATAGGGAACGGTATGAGACGTGCATGAATACACGGCGATATTGGGGAAGACATGAGAGGTGCGTGAAAACACAGCGATATAGGGGAAAGTATAGGAGGTGCGTGAAAACAGGGTGATATTGGGGAAGCCATGAGAGGTGCACAAAAATACAGCGATATAGGAGAAGTTACGAGAGGTGCGTGAAAACACAGCGATATAGGGCGAGGTATGAGAGGTGCACGAAAACACAGCGATATAGGGGAATGTATGGGAGGTGCGCGAAAACAGGGCGATATAGGGGAAGGTAAGAGAGGTGCGCGAAGGCACAGGAATATAGGGGATTCTATGGGAGGTGCACGAAAACACAGTGATATAGGAGAAGACATGAGAGGTGCAGAAAAACAGGGCAATATAGTGGAAGCAATGGGATGTGCGCGAAAACACGGCGATACAGGGGAATGCATCAGAGGTACGAGAAAACACAGCGATATAGGGGAAGCTATGGAAGGTGCGCGAAAACACAGCGATATAGGGGACAGTATGAGACGTGCATGAATACACGGCGATATTGGGGAAGCCATGAGAGGTGCGTGAAAACACAGCGATATAGGGGAAAGTATAGGAGGTGCGCGAAAACAGGGCGATATAGGGGTAGGTATGAGAGGTGCACGAAGGCACAGCGATATAGGGGCTTCTATGGGAGGTGCGCGAAAACACAGTGATGTAAGGGACGGTATGAGATGTGTATGAAAACACGGTGATATAGGGGAAGCTATGAGAGGTACGCGAAAAGACGGCGATATAGGGGAAAGTATGAGAGGTGCGCGAAAAATTGACGTTACATGGGAATGCATCAGAAGTGCAAGAAAAGACAGTGATGTAGGGGAAGACATGAGAGTTGCGCGAAAACAGGGCAATATAGTGGAAGCTATGGGATGTGCGCGAAAACGGCGATATAGGGGAAGGCATGAAAGGTTCGCGAAAACACAGCGATATAGGGGACGCTATGGGACGTGCGCGAAAACACAGTGATACAGGGGAAGGTATGAGAGGTGTGCGAGAACACAGCGATATAGGGGAAATTATGAGAGGTGCGCGAGAACACGGCGATATAGGGGACGCTATGGAACGTGCGCGAAAACACAGTGATATAGGGGAAGGTATGAGAGGTGTGCGATAACACGGCGATATGGGGATATTATGAGAGGTGCGCGAAAACACGGCGATAGGTGATTATGCATCAGAGGAGCGAGAAAACACAGCGATATAGGGGAAGTATTGAGAGGAGCGAAAACATAGTGATCTAGGTGAAGACATGACAGGTGCACGAAAACACGGCGATATAGGGGAAGCTATGAGAGGTACACGAAAACACAGCGATATAGGGGAAGGTATGGGAGGTGCGCAAAAATAGTGCGATATAGGGGAAGGTATGGGAGGTGCGCGAAAGCAGGGTGATATAGGTGAAGGTATGAGATGTGCGCGAACGCACAGCGATATAGGGGATGCTATGGGAGGTGCGTGAACACACAGCGATACAGGGGATGTTATGAGATGTGCATGAAAACGCAGCGATATTAGGGAACGTATGAGAGGTGCACAAAAACACAGCGATATAGGAGAAGTTATGAGAGGTGTGTGAAAGCACAGCGATATAGGGGAAGGAATGGGAGGTGCGCGAAAGCAGGGTGATATAGGTGAAGGTATGAGATGTGCGCGAACGCACAGCGATATAGGGGATGCTATGGGAGGTGCGCGAATACACAGAGATATAGGGGACGTTATGAGATGTGCATAAAAACAAGGCGATATAGGGGAAGTTATGAGAGGTGCGCAAAAATACAGCGATATGGGGAAGCTATGGGAGGTGAGTAATAACACAGCGATAAAGGTGAAGCTATGGGATGTGCATGAAAAGACAGCAATATAGGGGAAGCTATGAGAGGTGTGCAAAAACACAGCGATGTAGGCGAAGCCATGTGAGGTGCGCAAAAACAGGGTGATATAGGGGAAGGTATGAGAGGTGCGCGACAGCACAGCGATATAGGGGATGCTATGGGAGGTGCGCGAATACCCAGCGATGTAGGGGACGTTAAGATATATGCATGAAAACACGGCGAAATTGGGGAAGCCACGAGAGGTGCACAAAAATAGAGCGATATGGGAGAAGTATTGGAGGTGCGTGAAAACACAGCGATATTGGGGGAGGTATGAGAGGTGCACGAAAGCACAGCGATGTAGGGGACGTATAGGAGGTGCGCGAAAACAGGGCGATATAGGGGAAAGTATGAGAGGTGCGTGAAGGCACAGCAATATAGGGGATGCTATGGGAGGTGCGCAAAAACACAGTGATATAAGGGAAGACATAAGAGATGCACAAAAACAGGGCAATATAGTGGAAGATATGGGATGTGTGTGACAACACGGCGATGCAGGGAAATGCATCAGAAATGCGAGAAAACACAGTGATATAGGGGACACTATGGGACGTGCACGAAAACACAGTGATATAGGGGAAGGTATGAGAGATGTGCGAGAACACGGCGATATAGGGGAAAATATGAGAGGTGCGCGAAAACACGGCGATACGGGAGAATGTATCAGAGGTGCGAGAAAACACAGCGATATAGGGGAAGTAATGAGAGGAGCGAAAACATACTGATATAGGTGAAGACATGACAGGTGCGTGAAAACACGGCGATATAGGGGAAGCTATGAGAGGTGAGCAAAAACACGGCGATATAGGGGAAGGTATGAGAGGTGCGCGAAAACACAGCGATATAGGGGAAGGTATGAGAGGTGCACGAAAACAGCGATATAGGTGAAGGAATGGGAGGTGCGCGAAAACAGTGCGATATAGGGGAAGGTATGAGAGGTGCGCGAAGGCACAGCGATATAGGGGATGCTATGAGAGGTGCGCGAATACACAGTGATAGGGGACGTTATGAGATGTGCATAACAACAGGGCGATATAGGGGAAGTTATGAGAGGTTCACAAAAACACGGCGATACAGGGGAAGCTAAGAGAGGTGAGCAATAACACAGCGATAAAGGTGAATCTATGGGATGTGCGCGAAAAGACAGCGATATAGGGGAAGGTATGAGAGGTGCGCAAGGCACAACTATATAGGGGGAGGTATGAGAGGTGCACGAAAACACAGCGATATAGGGGAAGGTATGGAAGGTGCTCGAAAACGGTGATATAGATTTAGTTATGAGAGGTATGCGAAAGCACAGCAATTTAGGAGATGCTATGGAAGGTGCGCGAAAACACAGTGATATAGGAGAAATTATGAGAGGTGCGCGAAAACACGGCGATATAGGGGAAGCTATGAGAGTTGCGCGAAAACACGGCGATACTGGAGAATGTATCAGATGTGCGAGTAAACACAGCGATATAGGGGAAGTAATGAGAGGAGCGAAAACATAGCGATCTAGCTGAAGACATGAGTGGTGCACGAAAACACAACGATACAGGGGACGCTTTGAGATGTGAGCAATAACACAGCGATAAAGGTGAATCTATGGGATATGCGCGAAAAGACAGCGATATAGGGGGAGGTATGAGAGGTGCGCAAGGCACAGCGATATAGGGGAAGGTATGGGAGGTGCTCGAAAACAGGGTGATATAGATGAAATTATGAGATGTATGCGAAGCCCCAGCAATATAGGGGATGCTATGGAAGGTGCGCGAAAACACAGTGATATAGGGGAAGACATGAGAGGTGCGCGAAAGCAAAGCAATATAGTGGAAGCTATGACAGGTGAGCTAAAACCCGGCGATATAGGGGAAGGTATGAGAGCTGAGCAATAAGACAACAATAAAGCTGAAGCCATGGGATGTGCGCGAAAGGACATCGATATAGGGGAAGGTATGAGAGGTGTGGGAAAACACAGCGATATAGGGGACGGTATGAGATGTGCATGAAAACACGGCGATAGTCAGGAAACTATGAGAGGTGTGCGAAAACACAGCAATATAGGGGTAGTAATAAGAGGTGCGTGAAAACACAGCGATATAAGGGAAGGTATGAGACAAGCGAAAACATAGCAATCTCGGTGAAGACATGAGAGGTGCGCGAAAAAACGGTGATATAGGGGAAGCTATGAGAGGTGAGCAAAAACACGGCGATACAGGAGAAGCTTTGAGAGGTGCGCAATAACACAGCGATAAGGGTGAATCTATGGGATGTGCGCGAAAAAACAGTGATATAGGGGAAGGTATGAGAAGTGTGCGAAAACACAGCGATATAGGGGATGGTATAAGATGTGCATGAATACATGGCGATAGTCGGGAAACCATGAGAGGTGTGCGAAAACACAGCGATATAGGGGTAGTTATAAGAGGTGCGCGAAAACAGGGCTATATAGGGGAAGTTATGAGAGGTGCGTGAAAACCCAGCGATATAGGATACGTTATGAGATGTGCATGAAAATACGGCGATATACGGAAAGGTATGAGAGGTGCACGAAGGCACAGCGATATAGGGGATGCTATGGGAGGTGCGTGAAAACACAGTGATATAAGGGACTGTATGAGATGTGTATGAAAACACGGCGATATATGGGAAGCTATGAGAGGTACGCGAAAAAACGGCGATATAGGGGAAAGCATGAGAGGTGCACGAAAACTTGGCGTTACAGGGGAATGCATCAGAGGTGCGAGAAAACACAGCGATGTAGGGGAAGACATGAGAGGTGCGCAAAAACAGGGCAATATAGTGGAAGCTATGGGATCTGCGCAAAAACAGGGCGATGTAGGGGAAGGTAAGAGAGGTGCGCAAAAGCACAGCGATATAGGGGACGCTATGGGACGTGCGCGAAAACACAGTGATATAGGGGAAGGTATGAGAGATGTGCAAGAACAGGGCGATATAGGGGAAATTATGAGAGGTGCGCGAAAACACGGCGATACGGGAGAATGTATCAGATGTGCACGAAAACACAGTGATATAGGGGAAGGTATGAGAGATGTGCAAGAACACAGCGATATAGGGGAAATTATGAGAGGTGCGCGAAAACACGGCGATACGGGAGAATTTATCAGATGTGCGAGAATACACAGCGATATAGGGGAAGTAATGAGAGGAGCAAAAACATAGAGAACTCGGTGAAGACATGAGAGTTGCGCGAAAACACGGCGATATAGGGAAATCTATGAGAGGTGAGCAATAACAGAGTGATAAAGGTGAATCTATGGGATGTGCACAAAAAGACCGCGATATAGGGGAAGGTATGAGAGGTGCGCAATGCACAGCGATATAGGGGATGCTATGGGAGGTGCGTGAATACACACGATATAGGGGACGTGATGAGATGTGCATGAAAACGCAGCGATATTAGGGAAGGTATGAGAGGTGCACAAAAACACAGCGATATAGGAGAAGTTATGAGAGGTGTGTGAAAACACAGCGATATATTGGAAGGTATGAAAGGTGCACGAAAACACAGCGATATAGGGGAAGGAATGAGAGGTGCGCGAAGACACAGCGATATAGGGGATGCTATGGGAGGTGCGTGAATACACAGCGATATAGGGGACGTTATGAGATGTGCATGAAAACACAGTGAGATAGGGGAAGATATGAGAGGAGCGCGAAAACAGGGCGATATAGGGGAAGTTATGAGAGGTGCGTGAAAACCCAGCGATATAGAGGACGTTATGAGATGTGCATGAAAACACGGCGATATAGGGGAAGGTATGAGAGGTGCGCGAAGGCACAGCGATATAGGGAAGGTTATGGCAGGTGCACGAATACACAGCGAAATAGGGGACGTTATGAGATGTGCATGAAAAGACAGCGATATAGGGGAAGGTATGAGAGGTGCACGAAAACGCAGCGATACATGGGAAGGTATTGGAGGTGCGCAAAAACAGGGCAATATAGGGGAAGGTATGGAGGTGCACGAAGGCACAGCGATATAGGGGGTGCTATGGGAGGTGCGTGAAAACACAGTAATATAGGGGACGGTATGAGATGTGCATAAAAACACGGCGATATAGGGGGAGGTATGAGAGGTGCGCGTAAACACGGCCATATAGGGGAAACTATGGGAGGTGCGCGAAAACTTGGCATTACAGGGGAATGCATCCGAGGTGCCAGAAAACACTGCGATGTAGAGGAATACATGAGAGGTGCGCGAAAACAGGGCAATATAGTGGAATCTATGGGATGTGCACGAAAACAGGGCGATATAGGGGAAGGTATGAGAGGTGCGCGAAAACACAGCGATATAGGGGAAAATATGAGAGGTGTGCGAAAACACGGCGATACGGGAGAATGTATCAGATGTCAGAGAAAACACAGCGATATAGGGGAAGTATTGAGAGGAGCGAAAACATAACGATCTAGGTGAAGACATGAAAGGTGCTCGAAAATACGGCGATATGGGGGAAGCTTTGAGAGGTGAGCAAAAACACGGCGATACAGGGGAAGCTATGAGAGGTGAGCAATAACGCAGCGATAAAGGTAAATCTATGGGATGTTCGCGAAAAGACAGCGATATAGGAGAAGCTATGAGAGGTGCGCACAGCACAGCGATATAGGGGATGCTATGGGAGGTGTGTGAATACACAGCGATATAGGAGACGTGATTAGATGTGCATGAAAATGCAGCGATATTACGGAAGGTATGAGAGGTGCACAAAAACACAGCGATATAGGGGAAGTTATGAGAGGTGTGTGAAAACACAGCAATATAGGGGAAGGTATGAAAAGTGCATGAAAACACAGTGATATAGGGAACGAATGGGAGGTGCACAAATACACAGCGATATAGGGGACGTTATGAGATGTGCATAAAAACAGGGCGATATAGGGGAAGTTATGAGAGGTGCGCAATAATACAGCAATATAGGAGAAGTTATTAAAGGTGCGTGAAAACACTGCGATATAGGGGGAGGTATGAGAGGTACACGAAAACACAGCGATATAGGGGAAGGTATGGGAGGTGCTTGAAAGCAGGCTGATATAGGGGAAGTTATGAGAGGTGCGTGAAAACCCAGCGATATAGGGGATGTTATGAGATGTGCATGAAAACACGGCTTATAGGGGAAGGTATGAGAGGTGCGCGAAGGCACAGCGATGTAGGGGATGTTATGGGATGTGCACGAATACAGAGCGAAATAGGGGACGTTATGAGATGTGCATGAAAGCACAGCGATATAGGGGAAGGTATGAGAGGTGCACGAAAACGCAGCGATATAAGGGAAGGTATAGGAGGTGCGTGAAAGCAGGGCAATATTGGGGAAGGTATGAGAGGTGCATCTAAACGCAGCAATTTAAGGGAAGGTATAGAATGTGTGCGAAATAGGGGATACGGGAAAATATAAGAGGTGCATGAAGGCACAGCGATATGGGGATGCTATGGGATGTGTGCGAAAAGGCAGTGATATAGGGGAAGCTATGAGAGGTGCGCCAGGCACAGCGATATAGGGGGAGGTATGAGAGGTGCACGAAAACACAGCGATATAGGGGGAGGTATGGAAGGTGCTCGTAAACAGGGTGATATAGATGAAGTTATGAGAGGTATGCGAAGGCACAGCAATATAGGGGATACCATGGAAGGTACGCGAAAACACAGTGATATAGGGGAAGACATGAGAGGTGCGCGAAATCACGGCGATATGGGGAAGCTATGAGAGGTGAGCAATAACAGCGATAAAGGTGAATCTATGAGATGTGCGCGAAAAGACAGCGATATAGGGGAAGCTATGAGAGGTGAGCAATAACAGCGATAAAGGTGAATCTATGAGATGTGCGCGAAAAGACAGCGATATAGGGGAAGGTATGAGAGGTGCGCAAGGCACAGCGATATAGGGGATGCTATGGGATGTGTGTGAATACACAGCGATATAGGAGACGTGATGAGATGTGCATGAAAACGCAGCGATATAGGGGAAGTTATGAGAGGAGCAAAAACATAACGATCTCAGTGAAGACATGAGAGGTGCGCGAAAGGACGGCGATATAGGGGACGTTATGACATGTGCATGAAAACACGGCGATATAGGGGAAGATATGAGAGGTGCGCAAAGGCACATCGATATAAGGAATCTTATGGGAGGTGCACGAATGCACAGTGAAATAGGGGACGTTATGAGATGTGCATGAAAACACAGTGATATAGGGGAAGGTATGAGAGGTGCACGAAAACGCAGCGATACAAGGGAAGGTATAGGAGGTGCGCGAAAACAGGGCGATATAGGGGAAGGTATGAGAGGTGCTCGAAGGCACAGCGATATAGGGGATGCTATGGGAGGTGCGTGAGTACACAGCGATGTAGGGGACGTGATGAGATGTGCATGAAAACGCAGCGATATTAGGGATGTTATGAGAGGTGCACAAAAACACAGCGATATAGGAGAAGTTATGACAGGTGTGCGAAAACACAGCGATATAGGGGAACGTATGAAAGGTGCACGAAAACACAGCGATATAGGGGAAGGAATGGGAGGTGCACGAATACACAGCGATATAGGGGACATTATGAGATGTGCATAAAAACACAATGATATAAGGGAAGTTATGAGAGGTGCGCAAAAATACAGCAATATAGGAGAAGTTATGAGAGGTGCGTGAAAACACAACCATATAGGGGGAGGTATGAGAGGTACACGAAAACGCAGCGATATAAGGGAAGGTATAGAAGGTGCAGGAAAGCAGGGCAATATAGGGGAAAGTATGAGAGGTACACAAAGGCACTGCGATATAGGGGATGCTATGAGAGGTGTGCGTAAACACGGCGTTATAGGGGAAAGTATGAGAGGTGCGCGAAAACTTGGCGTTACAGGGGAATGCATCAGAGGTGCCAGAAAACACAGCGATATAGGGCACGCTATGGGACATGCGCAAAAAAACAGTGATATAGGGGAAGGTATGAGAGGAGTGAGAGAACTCGGCGATATAGGGGAAATTGTAAGAGGTGCGCGAAAACATGGCAATACAGGAGAAAGTATCAGAGGTGCGAGACAACACAGCGATATAGGGGAAGTAATGATAGGAGAAAAAACAGCGATATAGGTGAAGACATGCGAACTGCGCGAAAACACGGCGATATAGGGTAAGCTATGAGAGGTGAGCAATAACACAGCGATCGAGGTGAAGCTATGGGATGTGCGCGAAAACAGCAATGTAGGCGAAGCTATGGGATGTGCGCAAAAACACAGCGATATAGGGGAAGGTATGAGAGGTGTACAAAAACACATAGATACTGGAAAAGTTAAGAGAGGTGCATGAAAAGACAGCGATATAGGGGAAGGTATGAGAGGTGCGCAAGGCACAGCGATATAGGGGGAGGTATGAGAGGTGCGCAAGGCACAGCGATATAGGGCATGCTATGGGAGGTGCGTGAATACACAGCGATATAGGGGACGTGATGAGATGTGCATAAAAACGCAGCGATATTAGGGAAGGTATAAGAGCTGTGCAAAAATACAGCGATATAGGAGAAGTTATGAGAGGTGCGTGAAAGCACAGTGATATAAGGGGTGGTATGAGATGTGCACGAAAACACAGCGATATAGGGGAAGGTATGAGAGGTGCACAAAAACACGGCGACATAGGGGAAGTTATGAGAGGTGCGCGAAGGCACAGCGATATAGGGGATGCTATGAGAGGAGCGCGAAAACACCGTGATATTTGGGAAGACAAGAGAGGTGCGCAAAAACAGGGCAATATAGTGAAACCTATGGGATGTGCACGAAACCACGGCGATACAGGGGAATGTATCAGAGGTGCCAGAAAACACAGCGATATTGGGGACGCTATGGGACATGCGCAAAAAAACAGTGATGTAGTGGAAGGTATGAGAGCTGTGCGAGAGAACAGCGATATAGGGGAAATTGTAAGAGGTGCGCAAAAACATGGCAATACAGGAGAATGTATCAGAGGTGCGAGAGAGCACAGCGATATACGGGAAGTAATGATAGGAGCGAAAACATAGCGATATAGTTGAAGACATGCGAGGTGCACGAAAACACGGCGATATAGGGTAAGCTATGAGAGGTGAGCAATAACACAGCGATCAAGGTGAAGCTATGGGATGTGCGCAAAAACAGCGATGTAGGCGAAGCTATGGGAGGTACGCGAAAACACAGCGATATAGGGGACGGTATGAGATGTGCATGGATACACGGCGATATTGGGGAAGCCATGAGAGGTGCCTGAAAACACAGCGATATAGGGGAAGGTATGAGAAGTGTACAAAAACACATAGATACTGGAGAGGTTAAGAGTTGTGCGTGAAAACACAGCGATATAGGGGAAGGTATGAGAGGTGCGCAAAAACACGACGATACAGGGGAGGCTATGAGAGGTGAGCAATAACACAGCGATAAGGGTGAATCTATGGGATGTGCGCTAAAAGACAGCGATATAGAGGAAGGTATGAGAGGTGCGCAAGGCACAGCGATATAGGGGGAGGTATGAGAGGTGCGCAAGGCACAGCGATATAGAGCATGCTATGGGAGGTGCGTGAATACACAGCAATATAGGGGACGTGATGAGATGTGCATAAAAACGCAGCGATATTAGGGAAGGTATGAGAGGTGTACAAAAACACAGCGATATAAGAGAAGTTATGAGAGGTGTGTGAAAACACAGCGATATAGGGGAAGGTATGAGAGGTGCACGAAAACAGCGATATAGGTGAAGGAACGGGAGGTGCGCGAAAACAGGGCGATATAGGTGAAGGAATGGGAGGTGCGCGAAAACAGAACGATATAGGGGAAGGTATGAGAGGTGCACGAAGGCACAGCGATATTGGGGATGCTATGGGAGGTGCGCGAAAACACGGTGATATAGGGGACAGTATGAGATGTGTATGAAAACACGGCGCTATATGGGAAGCTATGAGAGGTGCACGAAAGCACGGCGATATAGGGGAAATTATGAGAGGTGCGCGAAAACTTGGCGTTACAGGGGAATGCCTCAGAGGTGCGAGAAAACACAGCGATGTAGGGGAAGACATGAGAGGTGCGCAAAAATAGGGCAATATAGTGGAAGCTATGGGATTTGCGCAAAAACAGGTCGATATAGCGGAAGGTATGAGAGGTGCGCGAAAGCACAGCGATATAGGGGACGCTATCAGACGTGCGCAAACACAGTGATATAGGGGAAGGTATGAGAGGTGTGCGAGAACACGGCGATATAGGGGAAATTATGAGAGGTGCGCGAAAACATTGCAATACGGGAGAATGTATCAGATGTGCGAGAAAACACAGCGATATAGGGAAATAATGAGAGGAGCGAAATCATAGCGATCTCGGTGAAGACATGAGAGGTGCGCGAAAACACTGCGATATAGGGGAAGCTATGAGAGCTGAGCAAAAACACGGCGATGCAGGGGAAGCTATGAGAGGTGAGCAATAACACAGCGATAAAAGTGAATCTATGGGATGTGCGCGAAAAGACAGCGATACAGGGGAAGGTATGAGAGGTGCGCAATGCACAGCGATATAGGGGATGCTATGGCGGGTGCGTGAATACACAGCGATATAGGGGACGTGAAGAGATGTGCATGAAAACGCAGTGATATTAGGGAAGGAATGAGAGGTGCACAAAAACACAGCGATATAGGGGACACAATGGGACGCGCGCAAAAACACAGTGTTATAGGGGAAGGTATGAGAGGTGAGCGAGAACACGGCGATATAGGGGAAATTATGAGAGGTGTGCGAAAACACGACGATATGGGAGAATGTATCAGATGTGCGAGAAAACACAGCGATATAGAGGAAGTATTGAGAGGAGCGAAAACATAGCGATCTAGGTGAAGACATGAGAGGTGTGCAAAAAACACTGCGATATAGAGGAAGCTATGAGAGGTGAGCAAAAGCACGGCGATACAGGGGAAGCTATGAGAGGTGAGCAATTACACAGTGATAAAGGTGAATCTATCGGATGTGCGCGGAAAGACAGCGATATAGGGGAAGGTATGAGAGGTGTGCAATGCACAGCGATATAGGGGATGCTATGGGAGGTGCGTGAATACACACGATATAGGGGACATGATGAGATGTGCATGAAAACGCAGCGATATTAGGGAAGGAATGAGAGGTGCACAAAGACACAGCGATATAGGAGAAGTTATGAGAGGTGTGTGTAAACACATCTATATAGGGGAAGGTATGAAAGGTGCAAGAAAACACAGCGATATAGGTGAAGGAATGGGAGATGCGCGAAAACAGGGCGATATAAGGGAAGGTATGAGAGGTGCGCGAAGGCACAGCGATATAGGGGATGCTATGGGAGGTGCGTGAATACACAGCGATATAGGGGACGTTATGAGATGTGCATGAAAATGCAATGATATTAGTGAAGGTATGAGAGGTGCACAAAAACACAGCGATATAGGGGAAGGTATGAGACGTGCGCGAAAGCACAGCGATATAGGGGAAGGTATGAGATGTGCATGAATACACGGCGATAGATGGGAAACCATGAGAGGTGTACGAAAATACAGCGATATAGGGGTAGTTATGAGAGGTGCGTGAAAACACAGTGATATAGGGGAAGGTATGAGAGGAGCGCGAAAACAGGGCGATATAGGGGAAGTTATGAGAGGTGCGTGAAAACCCAGCGATATAGGGGACGTTATGACATGTGCATGAAAACACGGCGATATAGGGGAAGGTATGAGAGGTGCGCGAAGGCACAGCGATATAAGGAATCTTATGGGAGGTGCACGAATACACAGTGAAATAGGGGACGTTATGAGATGTGCATGAAAACACAGTGATATAGGGGAAGGTATGAGAGGTGCACGAAAACGCAGCGATACAAGGGAAGGTATAGGAGGTGCGCGAAAACAGGGCGATATAGGGGAAGGTATGAGAGGTGCTCGAAGGTACAGCGATATAGGGGATGCTATGGGAGGTGCGTGAATACACAGCGATATAGGGGACGTGATGAGATGTGCATGAAAATGCAGCGATATTAGGGAAGTTATGAGAGGTGCACAAAAACACAGCGATATAGGAGAAGTTATGACAGGTGTGCGAAAACACAGCGATATAGGGGAACGTATGAAAGGTGCACGAAAACACAGCGATATAGGGGAAGGAATGGGAGGTGCACGAATACACAGCGATATAGGGGACGTTATGAGATGTGCATAAAAACACAATGATATAAGGGAAGTTATGAGAGGTGCACAAAAATACAGCAATATAGGAGAAGTTATGAGAGGTGCGTGAAAACACAACCATATAGGGGGAGGTATGAGAGGTACACGAAAACGCAGCGATATAAGGGAAGGTATAGAAGGTGCAGGAAAGCAGGGCAATATAGGGGAAAGTATGAGAGGTACACGAAGGCACTGCGATATAGGGGATGCTATGAGAGGTGTGCGTAAACACGGCATTATAGGGGAAAGTATGAGAGGTGCGCGAAAACTTGGCGTTACAGGGGAATGCATCAGAGGTGCCAGAAAACACAGCGATATAGGGGACGCTATGGGACATGCGCAAAAAAACAGTGATATAGGGGAAGGTATGAGAGGAGTGAGAGAACTCGGCGATATAGGGGAAATTGTAAGAGGTGCGCGAAAACATGGCAATACAGGAGAAAGTATCAGAGGTGCGAGACAACACAGCGATATAGGGGAAGTAATGATAGGAGCAAAAACATAGCGATATAGGTGAAGACATGCGAACTGCGCGAAAACACGGCGATATAGGGTAAGCTATGAGAGGTGAGTAATAACACAGCGATCAAGGTGAAGCTATGGGATGTGCGCGAAAACAGCGATGTAGGCGAAGCTATGGGATGTGTGCAAAAACACAGCGATATAGGGGACGGTATGAGAGGTGCACGAAAACACGGCGATATTGGGGAAGCCATGAGAGGTGCGCGAAGGCACAGCGATATAGGGGATGCTATGAGTGGAGCGCGAAAACACCTTGATATTTGGGAAGACAAGAGAGGTGCGCAAAAACAGGGCAATATAGTGAAACCTATGGGATGTGCGCGAAACCACGGCGATACAGGGGAATGTATCAGAGGTGCCAGAAAACACAGCGATATTGGGAACGCTATGGGACATGCGCAAAAAAACAGTGATGTAGTGGAAGGTATGAGAGCTGTGCGAGAAAACGGCGATATAGGGGAAATTGTAAGAGGTGCGCGAAAACATGGCAATACAGGAGAATGTATCAGAGGTGCGAGAGAGCACAGCGATATACGGGAAGTAATGATAGGAGCGAAAACATAGCGATATAGTTGAAGACATGCGAGGTGCGCGAAAACACGGCGATATAGGGTAAACTATGAGAGGTGAGCAATAACACAGCGATCAAGGTGAAGCTATGGGATGTGCGCGAAAACAGTGATGTAGGCGAAGCTATGTGAGGTACGCGAAAACACAGCGATATAGGGGACGGTATGAGATGTGCATGGATACATGGCGATATTGTGGAAGCCATGAGAGGTGCGTGAAAACATAGCGATATAGGGGAAGGTATGAGAGGTGCGCAAAAAAACGGCGATACAGGGGAAGGTTTGAGAGGTGCGCAAGGCACAGCGATATAGGGGGAGGTATGAGAGGTGCGCAAGGCACAGCGATATAGGGCATGCTATGGGAGGTGCGTGAATACACAGCGATATAGGGGACGTGATGAGATGTGCATAAAAACGCAGCGATATTGGGGACGCTATGGGACATGTGCAAAAAAACAGTGATGTAGTGGAAGGTATGAGAGCTGTGCGAGAAAACAGCGATATAGGGGAAATTGTAAGAGGTGCGCAAAAACATGGCAATACAGGAGAATGTATCAGAGGTGCGAGAGAGCACAGCGATATATGGGAAGTAATGATAGGAGCGTAAACATAGCGATATAGTTGAAGACATGCGAGGTGCGCGAAAACACGACGATACAGGGGAAGCTATGAGAGGTGAGCAATAACACAGCGATAAAGGTGAATCTATGGGATGTGCGCGAAAAGACAGCGATATAGGGGGAGGTATGGGAGGTGCGCAAGGCACAGCGATATAGGGCATGCTATGGGAGGTGCGTGAATACACAGCAATATAGGGGATGTGATGAGATGTGCATAAAAACGCAGCGATATTAGGGAAGGTATAAGAGCTGTGCAAAAATACAGCGATATAGGAGAAGTTATGAGAGGTGCGTGAAAACACAGCGATATAGGGAAAGGTATGAGAGGTGCGCGAAGGCACAGCGATATAGGGGATGCTATGAGAGGTGCGCGAAAACACCGTGATATTTGGGAAGACAAGAGAGGTGCGCAAAAACAGGGCAAAATAGTGAAACCTATGGGATGTGCGCGAAACCACGGCGATACAGGGGTATGTATCAGAGGTGCCAGAAAACACAGCGATATTGGGGACGCTATGGGACATGCGCAAAAAATCAGTGATGTAGTGGAAGGTATGAGAGCTGTGCGAGAAAACGGCGATATAGGGGAAATTGTAAGAGGTGCGCAAAAACATGAAAAACATGGGTAAGTTATGAGAGGTGAGCAATAACACAGCGATCAAGGTGAAGCTATGGGATGTGCGCGAAAACAGCGATGTAGGCGAAGCTATTGGAGGTACGCGAAAACACAGCGATATAGGGGACGGTATGAGATGTGCATGAATACATGGCAATATTGGGGAAGCCATGAGAGGTGCCTGAAAACACAATGATATAGGGGAAGGTATGGGAGGTGTGCAAAAACACAGTGATAGAGGAGAAGTTAAGAGAGGTGCGTGAAAACACAGCGATAAAGGGGAAGATATGAGAGGAGCACGAAAACACAGTGATATCGGGGAAGGTATGGGAGGTGCGCGAAAACACGACGATACAGGGGAAGCTATGAGAGGTGAGCAATAACACAGCGATAAAGGTGAATCTATGGGATGTGCGTGAAAAGACAGCGATATAGGGGAAGGTATGAGAGGTGCGCAAGGCACAGCGATATAGGGGAGACTATCGGAGGTACGTGTATACACAGCGATATAGGGGACGGTATGAGATGTGCATAAAAACACGGCGATATAGGGGAAGTTATGAGAGTTGCGCAATAATACAGCAATATAGGAGAAGTTATTAGAGGTGCATGAAAACACAGTGATATAGGGGGAGGTATGAGAGGTACACGAAAACGCAGCGATATAGGCGAAGGTATGACAGGTGCGCAAAGGCACAGCGATATAGGTGATGTTATGGGAGGTGCACGAATACACAGCGAAATAGGGGACGTTATGAAATGTGCATGAAAACACAGCGATATAGGGGAAGGTATGAGAGGTGCACGAAAACGCAGCGATATAAGGGAAGGTATAGGAGGTGTGCGAAAACAGGGCAATATAGGGGAAGTTATGAGAGGTGCACAAAAACGCAGCAAAATAAGGGAATGTATAGGAGGTGCGCGAAAACAGGGCGATTTAGGAGAAAGTATGAGAGGTGCACGACGGCACAGCGATATAGGGGATGCTATGGGAGTTGCGAGAATACACAGCGATATAGGAGAAGGTATGAGATGTGCATAAAAACATAGCGATATAGGGGGAGGTATGAGAGGTGCGCGTAAACACGGCAATATAGGAGAAAGTATGAGAGCTGCGCGAAAACTTGGCGTTACAGGGGAATGCATCAGAGGTGCCAGAAAACACAGCGATGTAGTGGAATACATGAGAGGAGCGCGAAAACAGGGCAATATAGTGGAAGCTATGGGATGTGCACGAAAACACAGTGATATAGGGGAAGGTATGAGAGGTTGCGAAAACACAGCGATACGGGAGAATGTATCAGATGTGCGAGAAAACACAGCGATTTTGGGGAAGTATTGAGAGGAGCGAAAACATAGCGATCTAGGTGATGTCATGAGAGGTGCGAGAAAACACGGCGATATATGGGAGCTATGAGAGGTGAGCAATAACACAGCGATAAAGCTGAATCTATGGGATGAGCGCGAAAAGACAGTGATATAGGGGAAGGTATGAGAGGTGCGCAATGCACAGTGATATAGGGGATGCTATGGGAGGTGCGTGAATACACACGATATAGGGGACATGATGAGATGTGCATGAAAACGCAGCGATATTAGGGAAGGAATGAGAGGTGCACAAAAACACAGCGATATAGGAGAAGTTATGAGAGGTGTGTGAAAACACAGCTATAAGGGGGAAGGTATGAAAGGTGCACGAAAACACAGCGATATAGGGGAAGGAATGGGAGATGCGCGAAAACAGGGCAATATAGGGGAAGGTATGAGAGGTGCGCGAAGGCACAGCGATATAGGGGATGCTATGGCAGGTGCGTGAATACACAGCGATATAGGGGACGTTATGAGATGTGCATGAAAATGCAACAATTTTAGTGAAGGTATGAGAGGTGCACGAAAACACAGCGATATAGGGGAAGGTATGAGATGTGCATGAATACACGGCGATAGACGGGAAACCATGAGAGGTGCGCGAAAACACTGCGATATAGGGGACGCTATGGGACCTGCACGAAAACACAGTGATATAGGGGAAGGTATGAGAGGTGTGCGAGAACACGGCGATATAGGGGAAATTATGAGAAGTGTGCGAAAGCACGGCGAAACGGGAGAATGTAACAATTGTGCGAGAGAACACAGCGATATAGGGGAAGTATTGAGGGAGCGAAAACATAGCGATCTAGGTGAAGACATGAGAGGTGAGCAAAAACACGGCGATACAGGGGAAGCTATGAGAGGTGAGCAATAACACAGTGATAAGGCTGAATCTATGGGATGTGTGCGAAAAGACAGCGATACAGGGGAAGCTTTGAGAGGTGCGTAAGGCACAGCGATATAGGGGATGCTATGGGAGGTGCGTGAATATACAGCGATATAGGGGACGTGATGAGATGTGCATGAAAACGCAGCGATATTCGGGAACGTATGAGAGGTGCACAAAAACACAGTGATATAGGAGAAGTTATGAGAGCTGTGTGAAAGCACAGCGATATAGTGGAAGGTATGAAAGGTGCACGAAAACACAGCGATATAGTGGAAGTTATGGGAGGTGCTCGAAAACAGGGCGATATAGGGGAAGGTATAAGAGGTGTGCGAAGGCACAGCAATATAGGGGATGCTATGGGATGTGTGCGAAAACACAATGATATAGGGGAAGACATCAGAGATGCGCAAAAACACGTTGATACAGGGAACTGTATCAGAAGTGCGAGAACACAGAGCGATATAGGGGAAGTTATGAGAGGTGCGCGAAAACACGACGATATAGGGGAAGCTATGAGAGGTGCGCAAAAACACAGCGATGTAGGCAAAGCCATGGGAGCTGCGCGAAAACAGAGCGACATAGGGGAAGGCGTGAGAGGTGTGCGAAGGCACAGCGATATAGGGGATGCTATGGCAGGTGCACGAATACACAGCGATATCTGGGACATTAAGAGATGTGCATGAAAACACGGCGATATTGGGGAAGCCATGAGTGGTGCGCAAAAATACGGCGATATAGGAGAAATTATGAGAGGTGCGTGAAAACACAGCAATATAGGGGGAGGTATGACAGGTGCATGAAAACACAGAGATATAGGGGAAGATATGGAAGGTGCGCGAGAACAGGGCGATATAGGGGACGGTATGAGAGGTGTGCGAAGGCACAGCAATATAAGGGATGCTATTGGAGGTGCGCGAATACACAGCGATATAGGGGACGTTATGAGATGTGCATGAAAACACGGCAATATAGGGGAAGGTATAAGAGCTGCGCAAAAATACAGCGATATAGGAGAATTTATGAGAGGTGTACGAAAACACAGCGATATTTGGGAAGGTATGGGAGGTGCGCGAAAACAGGGCGATATAGGGGAAGTTATGAGAGGTGCGCGAAGGCACAGCGATATAGGGGACGCTATGGGACGTGCGCGAAAACACAGTGATATAGGGGAAGGTATGAGAGATGTGCAAGAACACGGCGATATAGGGGAAATTATGAGAGGTGCGCGAAAACACGGCAATACGGGAGAATGTATCAGATGTGCGCGAAAACACAGTGATATAGGGGAAGGTATGAGAGATGTGCAAGAACACAGCGATATAGGGGAAATTATGAGAGGTGCGCGAAAACACGGCGATACGGGAGAATGTATCAGATGTGCGAGAAAACACAGTGATATAGGGGAAGTAATGAGTGGAGCAAAAACATAGCGATCTCGGTGAAGACATGAGAGGTGCGCGAAAACACGGCGATATAGGGGAAGCTATGAGAGGTGAGCAAAAACACGGCGATACAGGGGAAACTATGAGAGGTGAGCAATAACACAGTGATAAAGGTGAATCTATGGGATGTGCACAAAAAGACAGCGATATAGGGGAAAGTATGAGAGGTGCGCAATACACAGCGATATAGGGGATGCTATGGGAGGTGCGTGAATACACACGATATAGGGGACTTGATGAGATGTGCATGAAAACGCAGCGATATTAGGGAAGGTATGAGAGGTGCACAAAAACACAGCGATATAGGAGAAGTTATGAGAGGTGTGTGAAAACACAGCGATATATGGGAAGGTATGAAAAGTGCACGAAAACACAGCGATATAGGGGAACGAATGAGAGGTGAACGAAAACGCAGCGATACAAGGGAAGGTATAGGAGGTGCGCGAAAACAGGGCAATATAGGGGAAGGTATGAGAGGTGCATGAAAACTCAGCGATATAAGGGAAGGTATAGGAGGTGCGCGAAAACAGGGCAATATAGGGGAAGGTATGGAGGTGCACGAAGGCACAGCGATATAGGGGATGCTGTGGGAGGTGTGTGAAAACACAGTAATATAGGGGACGGAATGAAATGCGCATAAAAACATGGCGATATAGGGGGAGGTATGAGAGGTGCGCGTAAACACGGCCATATAGGGGAAATTATGAGAATGCGTGAAAACTTGGCGTTACAGGGGAATGCATCAGAGGTGCCAGAAAACACAGCGATGTAGTGGAATACATGAGAAGTGCGCGAAAACAGGGCAATATAGTGGAAGCAATGGGATGTGCACGAAAACAGGGCGATATAGGGGAAGGTATGAGAGATGTCTTCACCGAGATCACTATGTTTTCGCTCCTCTCATACCTTCCCCTATATCACTGTGTTTTCGTGTACCTCTCATATCTCCCCCTATATCACAGTGTTTTCACTCACCTCTAATAACTTCTCCTATATTGCTGTATTATTGCGCACCTCTCATAACTTCCCCTATATCGCTGTGTTTTTATGCACATCTCATAACGTCCCCTATATCGCTGTGTATTCGTGCACCTCCCATTCGTTCCCCTATATCGCTGTGTTTTCGTGCACCTTTCATAGCTTCCCCCATATCGCCGTGTTTTCGCGCACCTCTCATGTCTTCACCTAGATCGCTATGTGATCTCGGTGAAGGGGAGGAAAAACACGGCGATACAGGGGAAGCTATGAGAGGTGCGCAATAACACAGCGATAAGGGTGAATCTATGGGAGGTGCGCGAAAAAACAGTGATATAGGGGAAGGTATGAGAAGTGTGCGAAAACACAGCGATATAGGGGTAGTTATAAGAGGTGCGCGAAAACAGGGCTATATAGGGGAAGTTATGAGAGGTGCGTGAAAACCCAGCGATATAGGATACGTTATGAGATGTGCATGAAAAAACGGCGATATACGGAAAGGTATGAGAGGTGCACGAAGGCACAGCGATATAGGGGATGCTATGGGAGGTGCGCAAAAACACAGTGATATAAGGGACTGTATGAGATGTGTATGAAAACACGGTGATATATGGGAAGCTATGAGAGGTACGTGAAAAAACGGCGATATAGGGAAAGCATGAGAGGTGCACGAAAACTTGGCGTTACAGGGGAATGCATCAGAGGTGCGAGAAAACACAGCGATGTAGGGGAAGACATGAGAGGTGCGCAAAAACAGGGCAATATAGTGGAAGCTATGGGATCTGCGCAAAAACAGGGCGATGTAGGGGAAGGTAAGAGAGGTGCGCGAAAGCACAGCGATATAGGGGACGCTATGGGACGTGCGCGAAAACACAGTGATATAGGGGAAGGTATGAGAGATATGCAAGAACAGGGCGATATAGGGGAAATTATGAGAGGTGCGCGAAAACACGGCGATACGGGAGAATGTATCAGATGTGCGAGAATACACAGCGATATAGGGGAAGTAATGAGAGGAGCAAAAACATAGTGAACTCGGTGAAGACATGAGAGTTGCGCAAAAACACGGCGATATAGGGAAAGCTATGAGAGGTGAGCAATAACAGAGCGATAAAGGTGAATCTATGGGATGTGCGCAAAAAGACCGCGATATAGGGGAAGGTATGAGAGGTGCGCAATGCACAGCGATATAGGGGATGCTATGGGAGGTGCGTGAATACACACGATATAGGGGACGTGATGAGATGTGCATGAAAACGCAGCGATATTAGGGAAGGTATGAGAGGTGCACAAAAACACAGCGATATAGGAGAAGTTATGAGGTGTGTGAAAACACAGCGATATATTGGAAGGTATGAAAGGTGCACGAAAACACAGCGATATAGGGGAAGGAATGAGAGGTGCGCGAAGGCACAGCGATATAGGGGATGCTATGGGAGGTGCGTGAATACACAGCGATATAGGGGACGTTATGAGATGTGCATGAAAACACAGTGAGATAGGGGAAGATATGAGAGGAGCGCGAAAACAGGGCGATATAGGGGAAGTTATGAGAGGTGCGTGAAAACCCAGCGATATAGAGGACGTTATGAGATGTGCATGAAAACACGGCGATATAGGGGAAGGTATGAGAGGTGCGCGAAGGCACAGCGATATAGGGAAGGTTATGGCAGGTGCACGAATACACAGCGAAATAGGGGACGTTATGAGATGTGCATGAAAAGACAGCGATATAGGGGAAGGTATGAGAGGTGCACGAAAACGCAGCGATACATGGGAAGGTATTGGAGGTGCGCAAAAACAGGGCAATATAGGGGAAGGTATGGAGGTGCACGAAGGCACAGCGATATAGGGGATGCTATGAGAGGTGCGTGAAAACACAGTAATATAGGGGACGGTATGAGATGTGCATAAAAACACGGCGATATAGGGGGAGGTATGAGAGGTGCGCGTAAACACGGCCATATAGGGGAAACTATGGGAGGTGCGCGAAAACTTGGCATTACAGGGGAATGCATCCGAGGTGCCAGAAAACACTGCGATGTAGAGGAATACATGAGAGGTGCGCGAAAACAGGGCAATATAGTGGAATCTATGGGATGTGCACGAAAACAGGGCGATATAGGGGAAGGTATGAGAGGTGCGCGAAAACACAGCGATATAGGGGAAAATATGAGAGGTGTGCGAAAAACACGGCGATACGGGAGAATGTATCAGATGTCAGAGAAAACACAGCGATATAGGGGAAGTATTGAGAGGAGCGAAAACATAGCGATCTAGGTGAAGACATGAAAGGTGCTCGAAAATACGGCGATATGGGGAAGCTTTGAGAGGTGCGCAAAAACACGGCGATACAGGGGAAGCTATGAGAGGTGAGCAATAACACAGCGATAAAGGTAAATCTATGGGATGTTCGCGAAAAGACAGCGATATAGGAGAAGCTATGAGAGGTGCGCACAGCACAGCGATATAGGGGATGCTATGGGAGGTGTGTGAATACACAGCGATATAGGAGACGTGATTAGATGTGCATGAAAATGCAGCGATATTACGGAAGGTATGAGAGGTGCACAAAAACACAGCGATATAGGGGAAGTTATGAGAGGTGTGTGAAAACACAGCGATATAGGGGAAGGTATGAAAAGTGCATGAAAACACAGTGATATAGGGAACGAATGGGAGGTGCACAAATACACAGCGATATAGGGGACGTTATGAGATGTGCATAAAAACAGGGCGATATAGGGGAAGTTATGAGAGGTGCGCAATAATACAGCAATATAGGAGAAGTTATTAAAGGTGCGTGAAAACACTGCGATATAGGGGGAGGTATGAGAGGTACACGAAAACACAGCGATATAGGGGAAGGTATGGGAGGTGCTTGAAAGCAGGCTGATATAGGGGAAGTTATGAGAGGTGCGTGAAAACCCAGCGATATAGGGGATGTTATGAGATGTGCATGAAAACACGGCTTATAGGGGAAGGTATGAGAGGTGCGCGAAGGCACAGCGATGTAGGGGATGTTATGGATGTGCACGAATACAGAGCGAAATAGGGGACGTTATGAGATGTGCATGAAAGCACAGCGATATAGGGGAAGGTATGAGAGGTGCACGAAAACGCAGCGATATAAGGGAAGGTATAGGAGGTGCGTGAAAGCAGGGCAATATTGGGGAAGGTATGAGAGGTGCATCTAAACGCAGCGATTTAAGGGAAGGTATAGAATGTGTGCAAAAACTGGGCGATATACGGGAAAATATAAGAGGTGCATGAAGGCACAGCGATATGGGGATGCTATGGGATGTGTGCGAAAAGGCAGCGATATAGGGGAAGCTATGAGAGGTGCGCCAGGCACAGCGATATAGGGGGAGGTATGAGAGGTGCACGAAAACACAGCGATATAGGGGGAGGTATGGAAGGTGCTCGTAAACAGGGTGATATAGATGAAGTTATGAGAGGTATGCGAAGGCACAGCAATATAGGGATACCATGGAAGGTGCGCGAAAATACAGTGATATAGGGGAAGACCATGAGAGGTGCGCGAATCACGGCGATATAGGGGAAGCTATGAGAGGTGAGCAATAACAGCGATAAAGGTGAATCTATGAGATGTGCGCGAAAAGACAGCGATATAGGGGAAGGTATGAGAGGTGCGCAAGGCACAGCGATATAGGGGATGCTATGGGATGTGTGTGAATACACAGCGATATAGGAGACGTGATGAGATGTGCATGAAAACGCAGCGATATAGGGGAAGTTATGAGAGGTGCGCAATAATACAGCAATATAGGAGAAGTTATTAGAGGTGCGTGAAAACACTGTGATATAGGGGAAGGTATGAGAGGTACACGAAAACACAGCGATATAGGGGAAGGTATGAGAGGAGCAAAAACATAACGATCTCAGTGAAGACATGAGAGGTGCGTGAAAGGACGGCGATATAGGGGAAGCTATGAGAGGTGAGGAAAAACACGGCGATACAGGGGAAGCTATGAGAGGTGGGCAATAACACAGCGATAAGGGTGAATCTATGGGATGTGCGCGAAAAAACAGTGATATAGGGGAAGGTATGAGAAGTGTGCGAAAACACAGCGATATAGGGGATGGTATAAGATGTGCATGAATACACGGCGATAGTCGGGAAACCATGAGAGGTGTACGAAAACACAGCGATATAGGGGTATTTATAAGAGGTGCGCGAAAACAGGGCTATATAGGGGAAGTTATGAGAGGTGCGTGAAAACCCAGCGATATAGGATACGTTATGAGATGTGCATGAAAAAACGGCGATATACGGAAAGGTATGAGAGGTGCACGAAGGCACAGCGATATAGGGGATGCTATGGGAGGTGCGCGAAAACACAGTGATATAAGGGACTGTATGAGATGTGTATGAAAACACGGCGATATATGGGAAGCTATGAGAGGTGCGCGAAAAACGGCGATATAGGGGAAAGCATGAGAGGTGCGCGAAAACTTGGCGTTACAGGGGAATGCATCAGAGGTGCGAGAAAACACAGCGATGTAGGGAAGACATGAGAGGTGCGCAAAAACAGGGCAATATAGTGGAAGCTATGGATCTGCGCAAAAACAGGGCGATGTAGGGGAAGGTAAGAGAGGTGCGCGAAAGCACAGCGATATAGGGGACGCTATGGGACGTGCGCGAAAACACAGTGATATAGGGGAAGGTATGAGAGATGTGCAAGAACGCAGCGATATAGGGGAAATTATGAGAGGTGCGCGAAAACACGGCGATACGGGAGAATTTATCAGATGTGCGAGAAAACACAGCGATATAGGGAAGTAATGAGAGGAGCAAAAACATAGAGATCTCGGTGAAGACATAAGAGCTGCGCGAAAACACGGCGATATACGGAAAGCTATAAGAGGTGAGCAATAACAGAGCGATAAAGGTGAATCTATGGGATGTGCGCAAAAAGACAGCGATATAGGGGAAGGTATGAGAGGTGCGCAATGCACAGCGATATAGGGGATGCTCCTGGGAGGTGCGTGAATACACACGATATAGGGGACGTGATGAGATGTGCATGAAAACGCAGCGATATTAGGGAAGGTATGAGAGGTGTGTGAAAACACAGCGATATATTGGAAGGTATGAAAGGTGCACGAAAACACAGCGATATAGGGGAAGGAATATAAGGGAAGGTATAGGAGGTGCGTGAAAACAGGGCAATATAGGGGAAGGTATGAGAGGTGCACGAAAACACAGCGATATAAGGGAAGGTATAGGAGATGCGCGAAAACAGGGCAATATAGTGGAAAGTATAAGAGGTGCGCGACGGCACAGCGATATA
>NW_027277215.1:300000-400260 GCF_030028105.1 Mobula birostris | reverse complement strand
TATAGGGGAAATTATGAGAATGCGTGAAAACTTGGCGTTACAGGGGAATGCATCAGAGGTGCCAGAAAACACAGCGATGTAGTGGAACACATGAGAAGTGCGCGAAAACAGGGCAATATAGTGGAAGCAATGGGATGTGCACGAAAACAGGGCGATATAGGGGAAGGTCTGAGAGATGTCTTCACCGAGATCGCTATGTTTTCGCTCCTCTCATACCTTCCCCTATATCACTGTGTTTTCGTGTACCTCTCATATCTCCCCCTATATCACAGTGTTTTCACTCACCTCTAGTAACTTCTCCTATATTGCTGTATTATTGCGCACCTCTCATAACTTCCCCTATATCGCTGTGTTTTTATGCACATCTCATAACGTCCCCTATATCGCTGTGTTTTCGTGCACCTTTCATAGCTTCCCCCATATCGCCGTGTTTTCGCACACCTCTCATGTCTTCACCTAGATCGCTATGTGATCTCGGTGAAGGGGAGGAAAAACATGGCGATACAGGGGTAGCTATGAGAGGTGCGCAATAACACAGCGATAAGGGTGAATCTATGGGATGTGTGCGAAAAAACAGTGATATAGGGGAAGGTATGAGAAGTGTGCGAAAACACAGCGATATAGGGGATGGTATAAGATGTGCATGAATACATGGCGATAGTCGGGAAACCATGAGAGGTGTGCGAAAACACAGCGATATAGGGGTAGTTATAAGAGGTGCGCGAAAACAGGGCTATATAGGGGAAGTTATGAGAGGTGCGTGAAAACCCAGCGATATAGGATACGTTATGAGATGTGCATGAAAAAACGGCGATATACGGAAAGGTATGAGAGGTGCACGAAGGCACAGCGATATAGGGGATGCTATGGGAGGTGCGCGAAAACACAGTGATATAAGGGACTGTATGAGATGTGTATGAAAACACGGCGATATATGGGGAAGCTATGAGAGGTGCGCGAAAAAACGGCGATATAGGGGAAAGCATGAGAGGTGCGCGAAAACTTGGCGTTACAGGGGAATGCATCAGAGGTGCGAGAAAACACAGCGATGTAGGGAAGACATGAGAGGTGCGCAAAAACAGGGCAATATAGTGGAAGCTATGGGATCTGCGCAAAAACAGGGCGATGTAGGGGAAGGTAAGAGAGTGTGCGCGAAAGCACAGCGATATAGGGGACGCTATGGGACGTGCGCGAAAACACAGTGATATAGGGGAAGGTATGAGAGATGTGCAAGAACGCAGCGATATAGGGGAAATTATAAGAGGTGCGCGAAAACACGGCGATACGGGAGAATTTATCAGATGTGCGAGAAAACACAGCGATATAGGGGAAGTAATGAGAGGAGCAAAAACATAGAGATCTCGGTGAAGACATGAGAGCTGCGCGAAAACACGGCGATATACGGAAAGCTATAAGAGGTGAGCAATAACAGAGCGATAAAGGTGAATCTATGGGATGTGCGCAAAAAGACAGCGATATAGGGGAAGGTATGAGAGGTGCGCAATGCACAGCGATATAGGGGATGCTCTGGGAGGTGCGTGAATACACACGATATAGGGGACGTGATGAGATGTGCATGAAAACGCAGCGATATTAGGGAAGGTATGAGAGGTGTGTGAAAACACAGCGATATATTGGAAGGTATGAAAGGTGCACGAAAACACAGCGATATAGGGGAAGGAATATAAGGGAAGGTATAGGAGGTGCGTGAAAACAGGGCAATATAGGGGAAGGTATGAGAGGTGCGCAATGCACAGCGATATAGGGGATGCTCTGGGAGGTGCGTGAATACACACGATATAGGGGACGTGATGAGATGTGCATGAAAACGCAGCGATATTAGGGAAGGTATGAGAGGTGTGTGAAAACACAGCGATATATTGGAAGGTATGAAAGGTGCACGAAAACACAGCGATATAGGGGAAGGAATATAAGGGAAGGTATAGGAGGTGCGTGAAAACAGGGCAATATAGGGGAAGGTATGAGAGGTGCGCAATGCACAGCGATATAGGGGATGCTCTGGGAGGTGCGTGAATACACACGATATAGGGGACGTGATGAGATGTGCATGAAAACGCAGCGATATTAGGGAAGGTATGAGAGGTGTGTGAAAACACAGCGATATATTGGAAGGTATGAAAGGTGCACGAAAACACAGCGATATAGGGGAAGGAATATAAGGGAAGGTATAGGAGGTGCGTGAAAACAGGGCAATATAGGGGGAAGGTATGAGAGGTGCACGAAAACACAGCGATATAAGGGAAGGTATAGGAGATGCGCGAAAACAGGGCAATATAGTGGAAAGTATAAGAGGTGCGCGACGGCACAGCGATATAGGGGGTGCTATGGGAGGTGCGCGAAAACACAGTGATATGGGAAACGGTATGAGATGTGCATGAATACACGGCGATAGACAGGAAACCATGAGAGGTGTGCGAAAACACAGCGATATAGGGGAAGTTATGAGAGGTGCGTGAAAACACAGTGATATAGGGAAAGGCATGAGAGGACCGCGAAAACAGGGCGATATAGGGGAAGTTATGAGAGGTGCATGAAAACCCAGCGATATAGGGGACGTTATGAGATGTGCATGAAAACACGGCGATATAGGGGAAGGTATGAGAGCGCGAAGGCACAGCGATATAGGGAATGTTATGGGAGGTGCACGAATGCACAGCGAAATAGGGGACGTTATGAGATGTGCATGAAAACACAACGATATAGGGGAGGTGTATGGGAGGTACACGAAAACGCAGCGATATAAGGGAAGGTATAGGAGGGTGCGCGAAAACAGGGCGATATAGGGGAAGGTATGAGAGGTGCACGAAGGCACAGCGATATAGGGGATGCTATGGGAGGTGCACGAAAACACAGTACTATAGGAGACGGTATGTGATGTGCATAAAAACAAGGCGATATAGGGGGAGGTATGAGAGGTGCGCGTAACTCGGCGATATAGGGGAAAGTATGAGAGGTGCGCAAGGCACAGCGATATAGGAGAAGTTATGAGAGGTGTGCGTAAACACATCTATATAGGGGAAGGTATGAAAGGTGCAAGAAAACACAGCGATATAGGTGAAGGAATGGGAGATGCGCGAAAACAGGGCGATATAAGGGAAGGTATGAGAGGTGCGCGAAGGCACAGCGATATTGGGGATGCTATGGGAGGTGCGTGAATACACAGCGATACAGGGGACGTTATGAGATGTGCATGAAAATGCAATGATATTAGTGAAAGGTATGAGAGGTGCACAAAAACACAGCAATATAGGGGAAGGTATGAGATGTGCGCGAAAGCACAGCGATATAGGGGAAGGTATGAGATGTGCATGAATACACGGCGATAGATGGGAAACCATGAGAGTTGTGCGAAAATACAGCCATATAGGGGTAGTTATGAGAGGTGCGTGAAAACACAGTGATATAGGGGAAGGTATGAGAGGAGCGCGAAAACAGGGCGATATAGCAGAAGTTATGAGAGGTGCGTGAAAACCCAGTGATATAGGGGACGTTATGACATGTGCATGAAAACAGGGCGATATAGGGGAAGGTATGAGAGGTGCTCGAAGGCACAGCGATATAGGGGGATGCTATGGGAGGTGCGATTGAGTACACAGCGATGTAGGGGACGTGATGAGATGTGCATGAAAACGCAGCGATATTAGGGAAGTTATGAGAGGTGCACAAAAACACAGCGATATAGGAGAAGTTATGACAGGTGTGCGAAAACACAGCGATATAGGGGAACGTATGAAAGGTGCACGAAAACACAGCGATATAGGGGAAGGAATGGGAGGTGCACGAATACACAGCGATATAGGGGACATTATCAGATGTGCATAAAAACACAATGATATAAGGGAAGTTATGAGAGGTGCGCAAAAATACAGCAATATAGGAGAAGTTATGAGAGGTGCGTGAAAACACAACCATATAGGGGGAGGTATGAGAGGTACACGAAAACGCAGCGATATAAGGGAAGGTATAGAAGGTGCAGGAAAGCAGAGCAATATAGGGGAAAGTATGAGAGGTACACAAGCCACTGCGATATAGGGGATGCTATGAGAGGTGTGCGTAAACACGGCGTTATAGGGGAAAGTATGAGAGGTGCGCGAAAACTTGGCGTTACAGGGGAATGCATCAGAGGTGCCAGAAAACACAGCGATATAGGGCACGCTATGGGACATGCGCAAAAAAACAGTGATATAGGGGAAGGTATGAGAGGAGTGAGAGAACTCGGCGATATAGGGGAAATTGTAAGAGGTGCGCGAAAACATGGCAATACAGGAGAAAGTATCAGAGGTGCGAGACAACACAGCGATATAGGGGAAGTAATGATAGGAGCAAAAACATAGCGATATAGGTGAAGACATGCGAACTGCGCGAAAACACGGCGATATAGGGTAAGCTATGAGAGGTGAGCAATAACACAGCGATCGAGGTGAAGCTATGGGATGTGCGCGAAAACAGCAATGTAGGTGAAGCTATGGGATGTGCGCAAAAACACAGCGATATAGGGGAAGGTATGAGAGGTGCGCAAGGCACAGCGATATAGGGGGAGGTATGAGAGGTGCGCAAGGCACAGCGATATAGGGCATGCTATGGGAGGTGCGTGAATACACAGCGATATAGGGGACGTGATGAGATGTGCATAAAAACGCAGCGATATTAGGGAAGGTATAAGAGCTGTGCAAAAATACAGCGATATAGGAGAAGTTATGAGAGGTGCGTGAAAGCACAGTGATATAAGGGGTGGTATGAGATGTGCACGAAAACACAGCGATATAGGGGAAGGTATGAGAGGTGCACAAAAACACAGCGACATAGGGGAAGTTATGAGAGGTGCGCGAAGGCACAGCGATATAGGGGATGCTATGAGAGGAGCGCGAAAACACCGTGATATTTGGGAAGACAAGAGAGGTGCGCAAAAACAGGGCAATATAGTGAAACCTATGGGATGTGCACGAAACCACGGCGATACAGGGGAATGTATCAGAGGTGCCAGAAAACACAGCGATATTGGGGGACGCTATGGGACATGCGCAAAAAAACAGTGATGTAGTGGAAGGTATGAGAGCTGTGCGAGAGAACAGCGATATAGGGGAAATTGGTAAGAGGTGCGCAAAAACATGGCAATACAGGAGAATGTATCAGAGGTGCGAGAGAGCACAGCGATATACGGGAAGTAATGATAGGAGCGAAAACATAGCGATATAGTTGAAGACATGCGAGGTGCGCGAAAACACGGCGATATAGGGTAAGCTATGAGAGGTGAGCAATAACACAGCGATCAAGGTGAAGCTATGGGATGTGCGCGAAAACAGTGATGTAGGCGAAGCTATGGGAGGTACGCGAAAACACAGCGATATAGGGGACGGTATGAGATGTGCATGGATACACGGCGATATTGGGGAAGCCATGAGAGGTGCCTGAAAACACAGCGATATAGGGGAAGGTATGAGAAGTGTACAAAAACACATAGATACTGGAGAGGTTAAGAGTTGTGCGTGAAAACACAGCGATATAGGGGAAGGTATGAGAGGTGCGCAAAAACACGACGATACGGGGAAGCTATGAGAGGTGAGCAATAACACAGCGATAAGGGTGAATCTATGGGATGTGCGCTAAAAGACAGCGATATAGGGGAAGGTATGAGAGGTGCGCAAGGCACAGCGATATAGGGGGAGGTATGAGAGGTGCGCAAGGCACAGCGATATAGAGCATGCTATGGGAGGTGCGTGAATACACAGCGATATAGGGGACGTGATGAGATGTGCATAAAAACGCAGCGATATTAGGGAAGGTATGAGAGGTGTACAAAAACACAGCAATATAAGAGAAGTTATGAGAGGTGTGTGAAAACACAGCGATATAGGGGAAGGTATGAGAGGTGCACGAAAACAGCGATATAGGTGAAGGAACGGGAGGTGCGCGAAAACAGGGCGATATAGGTGAAGGAGAATGGGAGGTGCGCGAAAACAGAACGATATAGGGGAAGGTATGAGAGGTGCACGAAGGCACAGCGATATTGGGGATGCTATGGGAGGTGCGCGAAAACACGGTGATATAGGGGACAGTATGAGATGTGTATGAAAACACGGTGCTATATGGGAAGCTATGAGAGGTGCACGAAAGCACGGCGATATAGGGGAAATTATGAGAGGTGCGCGAAAACTTGGCGTTACAGGGGAATGCCTCAGAGGTGCGAGAAAACACAGCGATGTAGGGGAAGACATGAAAGGTGCGCAAAAATAGGGCAATATAGTGGAAGCTATGAGATTTGCGCAAAAACAGGTCGATATAGCGGAAGGTATGAGAGGTGCGCGAAAGCACAGCGATATAGGGGACGCTATCAGACGTGCGCAAACACAGTGATATAGGGGAAGGTATGAGAGGTGTGCGAGAACACGGCGATATAGGGGAAATTATGAGAGGTGCGCGAAAACATTGCGATACGGGAGAATGTATCAGATGTGCGAGAAAACACAGCGATATAGGGAAATAATGAGAGGAGCGAAATCATAGCGATCTCGGTGAAGACATGAGAGGTGCGCGAAAACCCTGCGATATAGGGGAAGCTATGAGAGCTGAGCAAAAACACGGCGATGCAGGGGAAGCTATGAGAGGTGAGCAATAACACAGCGATAAAAGTGAATCTATGGGATGTGCGCGAAAAGACAGCGATACAGGGGAAGGTATGAGAGGTGCGCAATTCACAGCGATTTAGGGGATGCTATGGCTGGTGTGTGAATACACAGCGATATAGGGGACGTGATGAGATGTGCATGAAAACGCAGCGATATTAGGGAAGGTATGAGAGGTGCACAAAAACACAGCGATATGTAAGAAGTTATGAGAGGTGTATGAAAACACAGCAATATAGGGGAAGGTATGAAAGGTGCACGAAAAAGACAGCGATATAGGGGACACAATGGGACGCGCGCAGAAACACAGTGTTATAGGGGAAGGTATGAGAGGTGAGCGAGAACACGGCGATATAGGGGAAATTATGAGAGGTGTGCGAAAACACGACGATATGGGAGAATGTATCAGATGTGCGAGAAAACACAGCGATATAGAGGAAGTATTGAGAGGAGCGAAAACATAGCGATCTAGGTGAAGACATGAGAGGTGTGCAAAAAACACTGCGATATAGAGGAAGCTATGAGAGGTGAGCAAAAGCACGGCGATACAGGGGAAGCTATGAGAGGTGAGCAATTACACAGCGATAAAGGTGAATCTATCGGATGTGCGCGGAAAGACAGCGATATAGGGGAAGGTATGAGAGGTGTGCAATGCACAGCGATATAGGGGATGCTATGGGAGGTGCGTGAATACACACGATATAGGGGACATGATGAGATGTGCATGAAAACGCAGCGATATTAGGGAAGGAATGAGAGGTGCACAAAAACACAGCGATATAGGAGAAGTTATGAGAGGTGTGTGTAAACACATCTATATAGGGGAAGGTATGAAAGGTGCAAGAAAACACAGCGATATAGGAGAAGGAATGGGAGATGCGCGAAAACAGGGCGATATAAGGGAAGGTATGAGAGGTGCGCGAAGGCACAGCGATATAGGGGATGCTATGGGAGGTGCGTGAATACACAGCGATATAGGGGACGTTATGAGATGTGCATGAAAATGCAATGATATTAGTGAAGGTATGAGAGGTGCACAAAAACACAGCGATATAGGGGAAGGTATGAGACGTGCGCGAAAGCACAGCGATATAGGGGAAGGTATGAGATGTGCATGAATACACGGCGATAGATGGGAAACCATGAGAGGTGTACGAAAATACAGCGATATAGGGGTAGTTATGAGAGGTGCGTGAAAACACAGTGATATAGGGGAAGGTATGAGAGGAGCGCGAAAACAGGGCGATATAGGGGAAGTTATGAGAGGTGCGTGAAAACCCAGCGATATAGGGGACGTTATGACATGTGCATGAAAACACGGCGATATAGGGGAAGGTATGAGAGGTGCTCGAAGGCACAGCGATATAGGGGATGCTATGGGAGGTGCGTGAATACACAACGATATAGGGGACGTGATGAGATGTGCATGAAAATGCAGCGATATTAGGGAAGTTATGAGAGGTGCACAAAAACACAGCGATATAGGAGAAGTTATGACAGGTGTGCGAAAACACAGCGATGTAGGGGAACGTATGAAAGGTGCACGAAAACACAGCGATATAGGGGAAGGAATGGGAGGTGCACGAATACACAGCGATATAGGGGACATTATCAGATGTGCATAAAAACACAATGATATAAGGGAAGTTATGAGAGGTGCGCAAAAAATACAGCAATATAGGAGAAGTTATGAGAGGTGCGTGAAAACACAACCATATAGGGGGAGGTATGAGAGGTACACGAAAACGCAGCGATATAAGGGAAGGTATAGAAGGTGCAGGAAAGCAGAGCAATATAGGGGAAAGTATGAGAGGTACACAAAGCCACTGCGATATAGGGGATGCTATGAGAGGTGTGCGTAAACACGGCGTTATAGGGGAAAGTATGAGAGGTGCGCGAAAACTTGGCGTTACAGGGGAATGCATCAGAGGTGCCAGAAAACACAGCGATATAGGGCACGCTATGGGACATGCGCAAAAAAACAGTGATATAGGGGAAGGTATGAGAGGAGTGAGAGAACTCGGCGATATAGGGGAAATTGTAAGAGGTGCGCGAAAACATGGCAATACAGGAGAAAGTATCAGAGGTGCGAGACAACACAGCGATATAGGGGAAGTAATGATAGGAGCAAAAACATAGCGATATAGGTGAAGACATGCGAACTGCGCGAAAACACGGCGATATAGGGTAAGCTATGAGAGGTGAGCAATAACACAGCGATCGAGGTGAAGCTATGGGATGTGCGCGAAAACAGCAATGTAGGTGAAGCTATGGGATGTGCGCAAAAACACAGCGATATAGGGGAAGGTATGAGAGGTGCGCAAGGCACAGCGATATAGGGGGAGGTATGAGAGGTGCGCAAGGCACAGCGATATAGGGCATGCTATGGGAGGTGCGTGAATACACAGCGATATAGGGGACGTGATGAGATGTGCATAAAAACGCAGCGATATTAGGGAAGGTATAAGAGCTGTGCAAAAATACAGCGATATAGGAGAAGTTATGAGAGGTGCGTGAAAGCACAGTGATATAAGGGGTGGTATGAGATGTGCACGAAAACACAGCGATATAGGGGAAGGTATGAGAGGTGCACAAAAACACAGCGACATAGGGGAAGTTATGAGAGGTGCGCGAAGGCACAGCGATATAGGGGATGCTATGAGAGGAGCGCGAAAACACCGTGATATTTGGGAAGACAAGAGAGGTGCGCAAAAACAGGGCAATATAGTGAAACCTATGGGATGTGCACGAAACCACGGCGATACAGGGGAATGTATCAGAGGTGCCAGAAAACACAGCGATATTGGGGACGCTATGGGACATGCGCAAAAAAACAGTGATGTAGTGGAAGGTATGAGAGCTGTGCGAAGAGAACAGCGATATAGGGGAAATTGTAAGAGGTGCGCAAAAACATGGCAATACAGGAGAATGTATCAGAGGTGCGAGAGAGCACAGCGATATACGGGAAGTAATGATAGGAGCGAAAACATAGCGATATAGTTGAAGACATGCGAGGTGCGCGAAAACACGGCGATATAGGGTAAGCTATGAGAGGTGAGCAATAACACAGCGATCAAGGTGAAGCTATGGGATGTGCGCGAAAACAGTGATGTAGGCGAAGCTATGGGAGGTACGCGAAAACACAGCGATATAGGGGACGGTATGAGATGTGCATGGATACACGGCGATATTGGGGAAGCCATGAGAGGTGCCTGAAAACACAGCGATATAGGGGAAGGTATGAGAAGTGTACAAAAACACATAGATACTGGAGAGGTTAAGAGTTGTGCGTGAAAACACAGCGATATAGGGGAAGGTATGAGAGGTGCGCAAAAACACGACGATACGGGGAAGCTATGAGAGGTGAGCAATAACACAGCGATAAGGGTGAATCTATGGGATGTGCGCTAAAAGACAGCGATATAGGGGAAGGTATGAGAGGTGCGCAAGGCACAGCGATATAGGGGGAGGTATGAGAGGTGCGCAAGGCACAGCGATATAGAGCATGCTATGGGAAGGTGCGTGAATACACAGCGATATAGGGGACGTGATGAGATGTGCATAAAAACGCAGCGATATTAGGGAAGGTATGAGAGGTGTACAAAAACACAGCAATATAAGAGAAGTTATGAGAGGTGTGTGAAAACACAGCGATATAGGGGAAGGTATGAGAGGTGCACGAAAACAGCGATATAGGTGAAGGAACGGGAGGTGCGCGAAAACAGGGCGATATAGGTGAAGGAATGGGAGGTGCGCGAAAACAGAACGATATAGGGGAAGGTATGAGAGGTGCACGAAGGCACAGCGATATTGGGGATGCTATGGGAGGTGCGCGAAAACACGGTGATATAGGGGACAGTATGAGATGTGTATGAAAACACGGTGCTATATGGGAAGCTATGAGAGGTGCACGAAAGCACGGCGAATATAGGGGAAATTATGAGAGGTGCGCGAAAACTTGGCGTTACAGGGGAATGCCTCAGAGGTGCGAGAAAACACAGCGATGTAGGGGAAGACATGAAAGGTGCGCAAAAATAGGGCAATATAGTGGAAGCTATGAGATTTGCGCAAAAACAGGTCGATATAGCGGAAGGTATGAGAGGTGCGCGAAAGCACAGCGATATAGGGGACGCTATCAGACGTGCGCAAACACAGTGATATAGGGGAAGGTATGAGAGGTGTGCGAGAACACGGCGATATAGGGGAAATTATGAGAGGTGCGCGAAAACATTGCGATACGGGAGAATGTATCAGATGTGCGAGAAAACACAGCGATATAGGGAAATAATGAGAGGAGCGAAATCATAGCGATCTCGGTGAAGACATGAGAGGTGCGCGAAAACCCTGCGATATAGGGGAAGCTATGAGAGCTGAGCAAAAACACGGCGATGCAGGGGAAGCTATGAGAGGTGAGCAATAACACAGCGATAAAAGTGAATCTATGGGATGTGCGCGAAAAGACAGCGATACAGGGGAAGGTATGAGAGGTGCGCAATTCACAGCGATTTAGGGGATGCTATGGCTGGTGTGTGAATACACAGCGATATAGGGGACGTGATGAGATGTGCATGAAAACGCAGCGATATTAGGGAAGGTATGAGAGGTGCACAAAAACACAGCGATATGTAAGAAGTTATGAGAGGTGTATGAAAACACAGCAATATAGGGGAAGGTATGAAAGGTGCACGAAAAGACAGCGATATAGGGGGACACAATGGGACGCGCGCAGAAACACAGTGTTATAGGGGAAGGTATGAGAGGTGAGCGAGAACACGGCGATATAGGGGAAATTATGAGAGGTGTGCGAAAACACGACGATATGGGAGAATGTATCAGATGTGCGAGAAAACACAGCGATATAGAGGAAGTATTGAGAGGAGCGAAAACATAGCGATCTAGGTGAAGACATGAGAGGTGTGCAAAAAACACTGCGATATAGAGGAAGCTATGAGAGGTGAGCAAAAGCACGGCGATACAGGGGAAGCTATGAGAGGTGAGCAATTACACAGCGATAAAGGTGAATCTATCGGATGTGCGCGGAAAGACAGCGATATAGGGGAAGGTATGAGAGGTGTGCAATGCACAGCGATATAGGGGATGCTATGGGAGGTGCGTGAATACACACGATATAGGGGACATGATGAGATGTGCATGAAAACGCAGCGATATTAGGGAAGGAATGAGAGGTGCACAAAAACACAGCGATATAGGAGAAGTTATGAGAGGTGTGTGTAAACACATCTATATAGGGGAAGGTATGAAAGGTGCAAGAAAACACAGCGATATAGGAGAAGGAATGGGAGATGCGCGAAAACAGGGCGATATAAGGGAAGGTATGAGAGGTGCGCGAAGGCACAGCGATATAGGGGATGCTATGGGAGGTGCGTGAATACACAGCGATATAGGGGACGTTATGAGATGTGCAGAAAATGCAATGATATTAGTGAAGGTATGAGAGGTGCACAAAAACACAGCGATATAGGGGAAGGTATGAGACGTGCGCGAAAGCACAGCGATATAGGGGAAGGTATGAGATGTGCATGAATACACGGCGATAGATGGGAAACCATGAGAGGTGTACGAAAATACAGCGATATAGGGGTAGTTATGAGAGGTGCGTGAAAACACAGTGATATAGGGGAAGGTATGAGAGGAGCGCGAAAACAGGGCGATATAGGGGAAGTTATGAGAGGTGCGTGAAAACCCAGCGATATAGGGGACGTTATGACATGTGCATGAAAACACGGCGATATAGGGGAAGGTATGAGAGGTGCTCGAAGGCACAGCGATATAGGGGATGCTATGGGAGGTGCGTGAATACACAACGATATAGGGGACGTGATGAGATGTGCATGAAAATGCAGCGATATTAGGGAAGTTATGAGAGGTGCACAAAAACACAGCGATATAGGAGAAGTTATGACAGGTGTGCGAAAACACAGCGATGTAGGGGAACGTATGAAAGGTGCACGAAAACACAGCGATATAGGGGAAGGAATGGGAGGTGCACGAATACACAGCGATATAGGGGACGTTATGAGATGTGCATAAAAACACAATGATATAAGGGAAGTTATGAGAGGTGCACAAAAGTACAGCAATATAGGAGAAGTTATCAGAGGTGCGTGAAAACACAACCATATAGGGGGAGGTATGAGAGGTACACGAAAACGCAGCGATATAAGGGAAGGTATAGAAGGTGCAGGAAAGCAGAGCAATATAGGGGAAAGTATGAGAGGTACACGAAGGCACTGCGATATAGGGGATGCTATGAGAGGTGTGCGTAAACACGGCGTTATAGGGGAAAGTATGAGAGGTGCGCGAAAACTTGGCGTTACAGGGGAATGCATCAGAGGTGCCAGAAAACACAGCGATATAGAGGACGCTATGGGACATGCGCAAAAAAACAGTGATATGGGGGAAGGTATGAGAGGAGTGAGAAAACTCGGCGATATACGGGAAATTGTAAGAGGTGCGCGAAAACATGGCAATACAGGAGAAAGTATCAGGGTGCGAGACAACACAGCGATATAGGGGAAGTAATGATAGGAGCAAAAACATAGCGATATAGGTGAAGACATGCGAACTGCGCGAAAACACGGCGATATAGGGTAAGCTATGAGAGGTGAGCAATAACACAGCGATGAAGGTGAAGCTATGGGATGTGCGCAAAAACAGCGATGTAGGCGAAGCTGTGGGATGTGCGCAAAAACACAGCGATATAGGGGACGGTATGAGATGTGCATGGATGCACGGCGATATTGGGGAAGCCATGAGAGGTGCCTGAAAACACAGCGATATAGGGGAAGGTATGAGAGGTGTACAAAAACACATAGATACTGGAGAAGTTAAGAGAGGTGCGTGAAAACACAGCGATATAGGGGAAGGTATGAGAGGTGCGCAAAAACACGGCGATACAGGGGAAGATATGAGTGGTGAGCAATAACACAGCGATAAAGGTGAATCTATGGGATGTGCGTGAAAAGACAGCGATATAGGGGATGGTATGAGAGGTGCGCAAGGCACAGCGATATAGGGGGAGGTATGAGAGGTGCGCAAGGCACAGCGATATAGGGCATGCTATGGGAGGTGCGTGAATACACAGCGATATAGGGGACGTGATGAGATGTGCATAAAAACGCAGTGATATTAGGGAAGGTATAAGAGCTGTTCAAAAATATAGCGATATAGGAGAAGTTATGAGAGGTGCGTGAAAGCACAGTGATATAAGGGGTGGTATGAGATGTGCACGAAAACACGGCGATATAGGGGAAGTTATGAGACGTGCGCGAAGGCACAGCGCTATAGGGGATGCTATGAGAGGAGCGCAAAAACACCGTGATATTTGGGAAGACAAGAGAGGTGCGCAAAAACAGGGCAATATAGTGAAACCTACGGGATGTGCGCGAAACCACGACGATACAGGGGAATGTATCAGAGGTACCAGAAAACACAGCGATATTGGGGACGCTATGGGACATGCGCAAAAAAACAGTGATGTAGTGGAAGGTATGAGAGCTGTGCGAGAGAACAGCGATATAGGGGAAATTGTAAGAGGTGCGCAAAAACATGGCAATACAGGAGAATGTATCAGAGGTGCGAGAGAGCACAGCGATATACGGGAAGTAATGATAGGAGCGAAAACATAGCGATATAGTTGAAGACATGCGAGGTGCGCGAAAACATGGCGATATAGGGTAAGCTATGAGAGGTGAGCAATAACACAGCGATCAAGGTGAAGCAATGGGATGTGCGGGAAAACAGCGATGTAGGCGAAGCTATGGGAGGTACGCGAAAACACAGCGATATAGGGGACGGTATGAGATGTGCATGGATACACGGCGATATTGAGGAAGCCATGAGAGGTACCTGAAAACACAGCGATATAGGGGAAGGTATGAGAAGTGTACAAAAACACATAGATACTGGAGAAGTTAAGAGAGGTGCGTGAAAACACAGCGATATAGGGGAAGGTATGAGAGGTGCGCAAAAACACGACGATACAGGGAAAGCTATGAGAGGTGAGCATGGATACACGGCGATATTGAGGAAGCCATGAGAGGTACCTGAAAACACAGCGATATAGGGGAAGGTATGAGAGGTGTACAAAAACACAGCGATATAAAAGAAGTTATGAGAGGTGTGTGAAAACACAGCGATATAGGGGAAGGTATGAGAGGTGCACGAAAACAGCGATATAGGTGAAGGAACGGGAGGTGCGCGAAAACAGGGCGATATAGGTGAAGGAATGGGAGGTGCGCGAAAACAGAACGATATAGGGGAAGGTATGAGAGGTGCACGAAGGCACAGCGATATTGGGGATGCTATGAGAGGTGCACGAAAGCACGGCGATATAGGGGAAATTATGAGAGGTGCGCGAAAACTTGGCGTTGCAGGGGAATGCCTCAGAGGTGCGAGAAAACACAGCGATGTAGGGGAAGACATGAAAGGTGCACAAAAATAGGGCAATATAGTGGAAGCTATGGGATTTGCGCAAAAACAGGTCGATATAGCGGAAGGTATGAGAGGTGCGCGAAAGCACAGTGATATAGGGGACGCTATCAGACGTGCGCAAACACAGTGATATAGGGGAAGGTATGAAAGGTGCACGAAAACACAGCGATATAGGGGACACAATGGGACGCGCGCGAAAACACAGTGTTATAGGGGAAGGTAAGAGAGGTGAGCGAGAACACGGCGATATAGGGGAAATTATGAGAGGTGTGCGAAAACACGGCGATATGGGAGAATTATCAGATGTGCGAGAAAACACAGCGATATAGAGGAAGTATTGAGAGGAGCGAAAACATAGCGATCTAGGTGAAGACATGAGAGGTGCGCGAAAACACTGCGATATAGAGGAAGCTATGAGAGGTGAGCAAAAACACGGCGATACAGGGGAAGCTATGAGAGGTGAGCAATTACACAGCGATAAAGGTGAATCTATCGGATGTGCGCGAAAAGACAGCGATATAGGGGAAGGTATGAGAGGTGTGCAATGCACAGCGATATAGGGGATGCTATGGGAGGTGCGTGAATACACACGATATAGGGGACATGATGAGATGTGCATGAAAACACAGCCATATTAGGGAAGGAATGAGAGGTGCACAAAAACTCAGCAATATAGGAGAAGTTATGAGAGGTGTGTGTAAACACATCTATATCGGGGAAGGTAGGAAAGGTGCAAGAAAACACAGCGATATAGGTGAAGGAATGGGAGATGCGCGAAAACAGGGCGATATAAGGGAAGGTATGAGAGGTGCGCGAAGGCACAGCGATATAGGGGATGCTATGGGAGGTGCGTGAATACACAGCGATGTAGGGGACGTTATGAGATGTGCATGAAAATGCAATGATATTAGTGAAGGTATGAGAAGTGCACAAAAACACAGCGATATAGGGGAAGGTATGAGATGTGCGCGAAAGCACAGCGATATAGGGGAAGGTATGAGATGTGCATGAATACACGGCGATAGATGGGAAACCATGAGAGGTGTGCGAAAATACAGCGATATAGGGGTAGTTATGAGAGGTGCGTGAAAACACAGTGATATAGGGGAAGGTATGAGAGGAGCGCGAAAACAGGGCGATATAGGGGAAGTTATGAGAGGTGCGTGAAAACCCAGCGATATAAGGGGAGGTATGAGAGGTGCACGAAAACACAGCGATATAGGGGACATTATGACATGTGCATGAAACCACGGCGATATAGGGGAAGGTATGAGAGGTGCGCGAAGGCACAGCGATATAAGGAATCTTATGGGAGGTGCACGAATACACAGTGAAATAGGGGACGTTATGAGATGTGCATGAAAACACAGTGATATAGGGGAAGGTATGAGAGGTGCACGAAAACGCAGCGATACAAGGGAAGGTATAGGAGGTGCGCGAAAACAGGGCGATATTGGGGAAGGTATGAGAGGTGCTCGAAGGTACAGCGATATAGGGGATGCTATGGGAGGTGCATGAATACACAGCGATATAGGGGACGTGATGAGATGTGCATGAAAACGCAGCGATATTAGGGAAGGTATAAGAGCTGTGCAAAAGTACAGCGATATAGGAGAAGTTATGAGAGGTGCGTGAAAACACAGCGATATAGGGGAAGGTATGAGAGGTGCGCGAAGGCACAGCGATATAGGAGATGCTATGAGAGGTGCGCGAAAACACCGTGATATTTGGGAAGACAAGAGAGGTGCGCAAAAACAGGGCAAAATAGTGAAACCTATGGGATGTGCGCGAAACCACGGCGATACAGGGGTATGTATCAGAGGTGCCAGAAAACACAGCGATATTGGGGACGCTATGGGACATGCGCAAAAAATCAGTGATGTAGTGGAAGGTATGAGAGCTGTGCGAGAAAACGGCGATATAGGGGAAATTGTAAGAGGTGCGCAAAAACATGGCAATACAGGAGAATGTATCAGAGGTGCGAGAGAGCACAGCGATATACGGGAAGTAATGATAGGAGCGAAAACATAGCGATATAGTTGAAGACATGCGAGGTGCGTGAAAACACGACGATATAGGGTGAGCTATGAGAGGTGAGCAATAACACAGCGATCAAGGTGAAGCTATGGGATGTGCGCGAAAACAGCGATGTAGGCGAAGCTATGGGAGGTACGCGAAAACACAGCGATATAGGGGACGGTATGAGATGTGCATGAATACATGGCAATATTGGGGAAGCCATGAGAGGTGCCTGAAAACACAATGATATAGGGGAAGGTATGAGAGGTGTGCAAAAACACAGTGATAGAGGAGAAGTTAAGAGAGGTGCATGAAAACACAGCGATAAAGGGGAAGATATGAGAGGAGCACGAAAACACAGCGATATCGGGGAAGGTATGGGAGGTGCGCGAAAACACGACGATACAGGGGAAGCTATGAGAGGTGAGCAATAACACAGCGATAAAGGTGAATCTATGGGATGTGCGTGAAAAGACAGCGATATAGGGGAAGGTATGAGAGGTGCGCAAGGCACAGCGATATAGGGGAGACTATCGGAGGTGCGTGTATACACAGCGATATAGGGGACGGTATGAGATGTGCATAAAAACACGGCGATATAGGGGAAGTTATGAGAGTTGCACAATAATACAGCAATATAGGAGAAGTTATTAGAGGTGCGTGAAAACACAGCGATATAGGGGGAGGTATGAGAGGTACACGAAAACACAGCGATATAGGGGAAGGTATGACAGGTGCGCAAAGGCACAGCGATATAGGTGATGTTATGGGAGGTGCACGAATACACAGCGAAATAGGGGACGTTATGAAATGTGCATGAAAACACAGCGATATAGGGGAAGGTATGAGAGGTGCACGAAAACGCAGCGATATAAGGGAAGGTATAGGAGGTGCGCGAAAACAGGGCAATATAGGGGAAGTTATGAGAGGTGCACGAAAACGCAGCAAAATAAGGGAAGGTATAGGAGGTGCGCGAAAACAGGGCGATTTAGGGGAAAGTATGAGAGGTGCACGAAGGCACAGCGATATAGGGGATGCTATGGGAGTTGCGAGAATACACAGCGATATAGGAGAAGGTATGAGATGTGCATAAAAACATAGCGATATAGGGGGAGGTATGAGAGGTGCGCGTAAACACGGCGATATAGGAGAAAGTATGAGAGCTGCGCGAAATCTTGGCGTTACAGGGGAATGCATCAGAGGTGCCAGAAAACACAGCGATGTAGTGGAATACATGAGAGGTGCGCGAAAACAGGGCAATATAGTGGAAGCTATGGGATGTGCACGAAAACACAGTGATATAGGGGAAGGTATGAGAGGTTGCGAAAACACAGCGATACGGGAGAATGTATCAGATGTGCGAGAAAACACAGCGATATAGGGGAAGTATTGAGAGGAGCGAAAACATAGCGATCTAGGTGATGTCATGAGAGGTGCGAGAAAACACGGCGATATATGGGAGCTATGAGAGGTAAGCAATAACACAGCGATAAAGCTGAATCTATGGGATGAGCGCGAAAAGACAGTGATATAGGGGAAGGTATGAGAGGTGCGCAATGCACAGTGATATAGGGGATGCTATGGGAGGTGCGTGAATACACACGATATAGGGGACATGATGAGTTGTGCATGAAAACGCAGCGATATTAGGGAAGGAATGAGAGGTGCACAAAAACACAGCGATATAGGAGAAGTTATGAGAGGTGTGTGAAAACACAGCTATAAGGGGGAAGGTATGAAAGGTGCACGAAAACACAGCGATATAGGGGAAGGAATGGGAGATGCGCGAAAACAGGGCAATATAGGGGAAGGTATGAGAGGTGCGCGAAAGCACAGCGATATAGGGGATGCTATGGCAGGTGCGTGAATACACAGCGGTATAGGAGACGTTATGAGATGTGCATGAAAATGCAACAATTTTAGTGAAGGTATGAGAGGTGCACGAAAACACAGCGATATAGGGGAAGGTATGAGATGTGCATGAATACACGGCGATAGACGGGAAACCATGAGAGGTGCGCAAAAACACTGCGATATAGGGGACGCTATGGGACCTGCACGAAAACACAGTGATATAGGGGAAGGTATGAGAGGTGTGCGAGAACACGGCGATATAGGGGAAATTATGAGAAGTGTGCGAAAGCACGGCGAAACGGGAGAATGTAACAATTGTGCGAGAGAACACAGCGATATAGGGGAAGTATTGAGAGGAGCGAAAACATAGCGATCTAGGTGAAGACATGAGAGGTGAGCAAAAACACGGCGATACAGGGGAAGCTATGAGAGGTGAGCAATAACACAGTGATAAGGCTGAATCTATGGGATGTGTGCGAAAAGACAGCGATATAGGGGAAGCTATGAGAGGTGCGTAAGGCACAGCGATATAGGGGATGCTATGGGAGGTGCGTGAATACACAGCGATATAGGGGACGTGATGAGATGTGCATGAAAACGCAGCGATATTAGGGAACGTATGAGAGGTGCACAAAAACACAGTGATATAGGAGAAGTTATGAGAGCTGTGTGAAAGCACAGCGATATAGTGGAAGGTATGAGAGGTACACGAAATCACAGCAATATAGTGGAAGTTATGGGAGGTGCTCGAAAACAGGGCGATATAGGGGAAGGTATAAGAGGTGTGCGAAGGCACAGCAATATAGGGGATGCTATGGGATGTGTGCGAAAACACAATGATATAGGGGAAGACATCAGAGATGCGCAAAAACACGTTGATACAGGGAACTGTATCAGAAGTGCGAGAACACAGAGCGATATAGGGGAAGTTATGAGAGGTGCGCGAAAACACGGCGATATAGGGGAAGCTATGAGAGGTGCGCAAAAACACAGCGATGTAGGCAAAGCCATGGGAGCTGCGCGAAAACAGAGCGACATAGGGGAAGGCGTGAGAGGTGTGCGAAGGCACAGCGATATAGGGGATGCTATGGCAGGTGCACGAATACACAGAGATATATGGGACATTAAGAGATGTGCATGAAAACACGGCGATATTGGGGAAGCCATGAGTGGTGCGCAAAAATACGGCGATATAGGAGAAATTATGACAGGTGCATGAAAACACAGAGATATAGGGGAAGGTATGGAAGGTGCGCGAGAACAGGGCGATATAGGGGACGGTATGAGAGGTGTGCGAAGGCACAGCAATATAAGGGATGCTATGGGAGGTGCGCGAATACACAGCGATATAGGGGACGTTATGAGATGTGCATGAAAACACGGCAATATAGGGGAAGGTATAAGAGCTGCGCAAAAATACAGCGAAATAGGAGAATTTATGAGAGGTGTACGAAAACACAGCGATATTTGGGAAGGTATTTGAGGTGCGCGAAAACAGGGCGATATAGGGGAAGTTATGAGAGGTGCGCGAAGGCACAGCAATATAAGGGATGCTATTAGAGGTGCGCAAGAAAATCGTGATATAGGGTAAGACATGAGAGGTGCGCAAAAACAGGGCAATATATTGAAACCTATGGGATGTGCGTGATACCACGGCGATAAAGGGGAATGTATCAGAGGTGCCAGAAAACACAGTGACATAGGGGACACTATGGGACATGCGCAAAAAAACAGTGATATAGGGGAAGGTATGAGAGCTGTGCGAGAAAACGGCGATATAGGGGAAATTGTAAGAGGTGCGCGAAAACATGACAATACAGAAGAATGTATCAGAGGTGCCAGAAAACACAGCGATATAGGGGAAGTAATGATAGGAGTGAAAACATAGCGATATAGGTGAAGACATGCGAGGTGCGCGAAAACACGGCGATATAGAGTAAGCTATGAGAGGTGAGCAATAACACAGCGATCAAGGTGAAGCTATGGGATGTGCGCGAAAACAGCGATGTAGGCGAAACTATTGGAAGTGCGTGAAAACACAGCGATATAGGGGACGGTATGAGATGTGCATGGATACACGGCGATATTGGGGAAGTCATGAGAGGTGCCTGAAAACACAGCGATATAGGGGAAGGTATGAGAGGTGTACAAAAACACAGCGATATAGGAGAAGTTAAGAGAGGTGCGTGAAAACACAGCGATATAGGGGAAGATATGAGAGGAGCACGTAAACACAGCGATATCGGGGAAGGTATGGGAGGTGCGCGAAAACAGGGCGATATAGGGGAAGCTATGAGAGGTGAGCAAAAACACGGCGATACAGGGGAAGCTATGAGAGGTGAGCAATAACACAGCGATAAAGGTGAATCTAAGGGAGGTGCGTGAATACACAGCGATATAGGGGACGTGATGAGATGTGCATGAAAATGCAACGATATTAGGGAAGGTATAAGAGGTGTACAAAAACACAGCGATATAGGAGAAGTTATGAGAGGTGTGTGAAAACACAGCGATATAGGGGAAGCTATGAGAGGTGCAAGAAAACAGTGATATAGGTGAAGGAATGGCAGGTGCGCGAAAACAGGACGATATAGGTGAAGGAATGGGAGGTGCGTGAAGGCATAGCGATATAGGGGATGCTATGGGAGGTGTGCGAATACACAGCGATATAGGGGACGTTATGAGATGTGCATGAAAACACGGCGATATTGGGGAAGCCATGAGAGGGTGCGAAAATACAGCTATATAGGGGACGGTATGGGAGGTGTGCGAAAACAGGGCGACATAGGGGAAGGTATGAGAGGTGCGCGAAGGCATAGCGATATAGGGGATGATATGGCAGGTGCGCGAATACACAGCGATATATGGGACGTTAAGAGATGTGCATGAAAACACGGCGATATTGGGGAAGCCATGAGAGGTGTGCAAAAATACGGCAAAATAGGAGGAATTATGAGAGGTGCGTGAAAACACAGCGATATAGGGGGAGGTATGAGAGGTGCATGAAAACACAGAGATATAGGCGAAGGTATGGAAGGTGCGCGAGAACAGGGCGATATAGGGGAAGGTAGGAGAGGTGCACGAAGGCACAGCAATGTAAGGGATGCTATGGGAGGTGCGCGAATACACAGCGATATAGGGGACGTTATGAGATGTGCATGAAAACACGGCAATATAGGGGAAGGTATAAGAGCTGCGCAAAAATACAGCGATATAGGAGAAGCTATGAGAGGTGCGTGAAAACACAGCGATATAAGGGAAGGTATGAAAGGTGCACGAAAACATAGCGATATTGGGGAAGGTATGGGAGGTGCGTGAAGGCACAGCAATATAGGGGATACTATCAGAGGTGCGTGAAAACACCGTGATATTTGGGAAGACATGAGAGGTGCGCAAAAACAGGGCAATGAAGTGGAACCTATGGGATGTGTGCGAAACCACGGCGATACAGGGGAATGTATCAGAGGTGCCAGAAAACACAGCGATATAGGGGACGCTATGGGACATACGCAAAAAAACAGTGATATAGGGAAATTGTAAGAGGTGCGCGAAAACATGGCAATACAGGAGAATGTATCAGAGGTGCCAGAAAACACAGCGATATAGGGGAAGAAATGATAGGAGCGAAAACGTACCGATATAGGTGAAGACATGCGAGGGGCGTGAGAACACGGCAATATAGGGTAAGCTATGAGAGGTGAGCAATAACACAGCGATCAAGGTGAAGCTATGGGATGTGCGCGAAAAACAGTGATGTAGGCGAAGCTATGGGAGGTACGCGAAAACACAGCGATGTAGGGGACGGTATGAGATGTGCATGGATACACGGCGATATTGGGGAAGCCATGAGAGGTGCCTGAAAACACAGCGATATAGGGGAAGGTATGAGAGGTGCGCAAAAACACAGCGATATAGGAGAATTTAAGAGAGGTGCATGAAAACACAGTGATACAGGGGAAGGAATGAGAGGTGCGCGAAGGTATAGCGATATAGGGGATGCTATGGGAGGTGCGCGAATACACAGCGATATTGGGGACGTTATGAGACGTGCATAACAATACGGCGATATAGGGGAAGTTATGAGAGGTGCGCAAAAACACGGCGATGTAGGCGAAGCTATTGGAGGTGCGTGAAAATCCAGCAATATAGGGGACGTTATGAGATGTGCATGAAAACCCGGCGATATAGGGGAAGGTATGAGAGGTGCACGAAGGCACAGCTATATAGGGGATGCTATGGGAGGTGTGCGAAAACACAGCGATATAGGGGAAGGTATGAGAGGTGCACGAAAACACAGCGATATAGGTGAAGGAATGGGAGGTGCGCGAAAACGGCGATATAGGTGAAGGAATGGGAGGTGCGCGAAAACAGAACGATATAGGGGAAGGAATCAGAGGTGCGCGAAGGTACAGCGATATAGGGGATGCTATGGGAGGTGCGCGAATACACAGCGATATAGGGGACTTTATGAGACGTGCATAACAATACGGCGATATAGGGGAAGTTATGAGAGGTGCCCAAAAACACGGCGATGTAGGGGAAGTTATTAGAGGTGCGTGAAAATCCAGCAATATAGGGGACATTATGAGATTTGCATGAAAACACGGCGACATAGGGGAAGGTATGAGAGGTGCGTGAAGGCACAGCGATATAGGGGATGCTATGGAAGGTGCGTGTATACACAGCGATATAAGGGACGGTATGAGATGTGCATGAGTACACGGCGATAGTCGGGAAACCATGAGAGGTGTGCGAAAACACAGCGATATAGGGGAAGACTGAGAGGTGTGCAAAAACACAGCGATATAGGGGAAGATATGAGAGGTGCGTGAAAATCCAGCAATATAGTGGATGTTATGAGATGTGCATGAAAACCCCGCGATATAGGGGAAGGTATGAGATGTGTATGAAAGCACGACGATATAGGGGAAGGTATGAGAGGTGTGCAAAAATACAGCGATATATGAGAAGTTATTAGAGGTGCGTGAAAACACGGCGATACGGGGGAATGTATCAGAGGTGCGAGAAAACACAGCGATATAGGGGAAGTAATGAGAGGTGAGCAATAACACAGCGATGAAGGCGAAGCTATGGGAGGTGCACGAAAACACAGCGATATAGGTGAAGACATGAGAGCTGAGCGAAAACAGGGCAATATAGTGGAAGCTATGGGATTTGCGCGAAAACAGGGCGATATAGGGGAATGTATGAGAGGTGCACGAAGGCACAGCGATATAGGGGATGCTATGGGAGGTGCGCGAAAACACGGTGATATAGAGGACAGTATGAGATGTGTATGAAAACACGGCGATATATATGGGAAGCTATGAGAGGTGCGAGAAAACACAGCGATGTAGGGGAAGATATGAAAGGTGTGCAAAAATAGGGCAATATAGTGGAAGCTATGGGATTTGCGCAAAAACAGGTCGATGTAGCGGAAGGAGTGAGAGGTGCGCGAAAGCACAGCGATATAGGGGACGCTATGGGACGTGCGCAAAAACACAGTGATATAGGGGAAGGTATGAGAACTGAGCGAGAACATGGCGATATAGGGGAAATTATGAGAGGTGTGCGAAAACACGGCGATATGGGAGAATGTATCAGATGTGCGAGAAAACACAGCGATATGGGGGAAGTATTGAGAGGAGCGAAAACATAGCGATCTAGGTGAAGACATGAGAGGTGCGCGAAAACACTGCGATATAGGGGAAGCTATGAGAGGTGAGCAATAACACAGCGATAAAGGTGAATCTATGGGATGTGCGCGAAAAGACAGCGATATAGGGGAAGGTATGAGAGGTGCGCAATGCACAGCGATATAGGGGATGCTATGGGAGGTGCCTGAATACACACGATATAGGGGACATGATGAGATGTGCATGAAAACGCAGTGATATTAGGGAAGGTATGAGAGGTGCACAAAAACACAGCGATATAGGAGAAGTTATGAGAGGTGTGTGAAAACACAGCGATATAGGGGAAGCTATGAGAGGTGCAAGAAAACAGTGATATAGGTGAAGGAATGGCAGGTGCGCGAAAACAGGACGATATAGGTGAAGGAATGGGAGGTGCGTGAAGGCATAGCGATATAGGGGATGCTATGGGAGGTGTGCGAATACACAGCGATATAGGGGACGTTATGAGATGTGCATGAAAACACGGCGATATTGGGGAAGCCATGAGAGGGTGCGAAAATACAGCTATATAGGGGACGGTATGGGAGGTGTGCGAAAACAGGGCGACATAGGGGAAGGTATGAGAGGTGCGCGAAGGCATAGCGATATAGGGGATGATATGGCAGGTGCGCGAATACACAGCGATATATGGGACGTTAAGAGATGTGCATGAAAACACGGCGATATTGGGGAAGCCATGAGAGGTGTGCAAAAATACGGCAAAATAGGAGGAATTATGAGAGGTGCGTGAAAACACAGCGATATAGGGGGAGGTATGAGAGGTGCATGAAAACACAGAGATATAGGCGAAGGTATGGAAGGTGCGCGAGAACAGGGCGATATAGGGGAAGGTAGGAGAGGTGCACGAAGGCACAGCAATGTAAGGGATGCTATGGGAGGTGCGCGAATACACAGCGATATAGGGGACGTTATGAGATGTGCATGAAAACACGGCAATATAGGGGAAGGTATAAGAGCTGCGCAAAAATACAGCGATATAGGAGAAGCTATGAGAGGTGCGTGAAAACACAGCGATATAAGGGAAGGTATGAAAGGTGCACGAAAACATAGCGATATTGGGGAAGGTATGGGAGGTGCGTGAAGGCACAGCAATATAGGGGATACTATCAGAGGTGCGTGAAAACACCGTGATATTTGGGAAGACATGAGAGGTGCGCAAAAACAGGGCAATGAAGTGGAACCTATGGGATGTGTGCGAAACCACGGCGATACAGGGGAATGTATCAGAGGTGCCAGAAAACACAGCGATATAGGGGACGCTATGGGACATACGCAAAAAAACAGTGATATAGGGAAATTGTAAGAGGTGCGCGAAAACATGGCAATACAGGAGAATGTATCAGAGGTGCCAGAAAACACAGCGATATAGGGGAAGAAATGATAGGAGCGAAAACGTACCGATATAGGTGAAGACATGCGAGGGGCGTGAGAACACGGCAATATAGGGTAAGCTATGAGAGGTGAGCAATAACACAGCGATCAAGGTGAAGCTATGGGATGTGCGCGAAAAACAGTGATGTAGGCGAAGCTATGGGAGGTACGCGAAAACACAGCGATGTAGGGGACGGTATGAGATGTGCATGGATACACGGCGATATTGGGGAAGCCATGAGAGGTGCCTGAAAACACAGCGATATAGGGGAAGGTATGAGAGGTGCGCAAAAACACAGCGATATAGGAGAATTTAAGAGAGGTGCATGAAAACACAGTGATACAGGGGAAGGAATGAGAGGTGCGCGAAGGTATAGCGATATAGGGGATGCTATGGGAGGTGCGCGAATACACAGCGATATTGGGGACGTTATGAGACGTGCATAACAATACGGCGATATAGGGGAAGTTATGAGAGGTGCGCAAAAACACGGCGATGTAGGCGAAGCTATTGGAGGTGCGTGAAAATCCAGCAATATAGGGGACGTTATGAGATGTGCATGAAAACCCGGCGATATAGGGGAAGGTATGAGAGGTGCACGAAGGCACAGCTATATAGGGGATGCTATGGGAGGTGTGCGAAAACACAGCGATATAGGGGAAGGTATGAGAGGTGCACGAAAACACAGCGATATAGGTGAAGGAATGGGAGGTGCGCGAAAACGGCGATATAGGTGAAGGAATGGGAGGTGCGCGAAAACAGAACGATATAGGGGAAGGAATCAGAGGTGCGCGAAGGTACAGCGATATAGGGGATGCTATGGGAGGTGCGCGAATACACAGCGATATAGGGGACTTTATGAGACGTGCATAACAATACGGCGATATAGGGGAAGTTATGAGAGGTGCCCAAAAACACGGCGATGTAGGGGAAGTTATTAGAGGTGCGTGAAAATCCAGCAATATAGGGGACATTATGAGATTTGCATGAAAACACGGCGACATAGGGGAAGGTATGAGAGGTGCGTGAAGGCACAGCGATATAGGGGATGCTATGGAAGGTGCGTGTATACACAGCGATATAAGGGACGGTATGAGATGTGCATGAGTACACGGCGATAGTCGGGAAACCATGAGAGGTGTGCGAAAACACAGCGATATAGGGGAAGACTGAGAGGTGTGCAAAAACACAGCGATATAGGGGAAGATATGAGAGGTGCGTGAAAATCCAGCAATATAGTGGATGTTATGAGATGTGCATGAAAACCCCGCGATATAGGGGAAGGTATGAGATGTGTATGAAAGCACGACGATATAGGGGAAGGTATGAGAGGTGTGCAAAAATACAGCGATATATGAGAAGTTATTAGAGGTGCGTGAAAACACGGCGATACGGGGGAATGTATCAGAGGTGCGAGAAAACACAGCGATATAGGGGAAGTAATGAGAGGTGAGCAATAACACAGCGATGAAGGCGAAGCTATGGGAGGTGCACGAAAACACAGCGATATAGGTGAAGACATGAGAGCTGAGCGAAAACAGGGCAATATAGTGGAAGCTATGGGATTTGCGCGAAAACAGGGCGATATAGGGGAATGTATGAGAGGTGCACGAAGGCACAGCGATATAGGGGATGCTATGGGAGGTGCGCGAAAACACGGTGATATAGAGGACAGTATGAGATGTGTATGAAAACACGGCGATATATATGGGAAGCTATGAGAGGTGCGAGAAAACACAGCGATGTAGGGGAAGATATGAAAGGTGTGCAAAAATAGGGCAATATAGTGGAAGCTATGGGATTTGCGCAAAAACAGGTCGATGTAGCGGAAGGAGTGAGAGGTGCGCGAAAGCACAGCGATATAGGGGACGCTATGGGACGTGCGCAAAAACACAGTGATATAGGGGAAGGTATGAGAACTGAGCGAGAACATGGCGATATAGGGGAAATTATGAGAGGTGTGCGAAAACACGGCGATATGGGAGAATGTATCAGATGTGCGAGAAAACACAGCGATATGGGGGAAGTATTGAGAGGAGCGAAAACATAGCGATCTAGGTGAAGACATGAGAGGTGCGCGAAAACACTGCGATATAGGGGAAGCTATGAGAGGTGAGCAATAACACAGCGATAAAGGTGAATCTATGGGATGTGCGCGAAAAGACAGCGATATAGGGGAAGGTATGAGAGGTGCGCAATGCACAGCGATATAGGGGATGCTATGGGAGGTGCCTGAATACACACGATATAGGGGACATGATGAGATGTGCATGAAAACGCAGTGATATTAGGGAAGGTATGAGAGGTGCACAAAAACACAGCGATATAGGAGAAGTTATGAGAGGTATGTGTAAACACATCTATATAGGGGAAGGTATGAAAGGTTCACGAAAACACAGCGATATAGGTGAAGGAATGGGAGATGCGCAAAAACGGCGATATAGGGGAAGGTATGAGAGGTGCGCGAAGGCACAGCGATATAGGGGATGCTATGGGAGGTGCGTGAATACACAGCGATATAGGGGACGTTATGAGATGTGCATGAAAATGCAATGATATTAGTGAAGGTATGAGAGGTGCACGAAAACACAGCGATATAGGTGAAGGTATGAGATGTGCGCGAAAGCACAGTGATATAAGGGAAGGTTTGAGATGTGCATGAATACACGGCGATAGATGGGAAACCATGAGAGGTGTGGGAAAATACAGCGATATAGGGGTAGTTATGAGAGGTGCGTGAAAACACAGTGATATAGGGGAAGGTATGAGAGGAGCGCGAAAACAAGGCGATATAGGGGAAGTTATGAGAGGTGCGTGAAAACCCAGCGATATAGGGGACGTTATGACATGTGCATGAAAACACAGCGATATAGGGGAAGGTATGAGAGGTGCTCGAAGGCACAGCGATATAGGGGATGCTATGGGAGGTGTGTGAATACACAGCGATATAGGGTCTGTGATGAGAGGTGCACAAAAACACAGCGATATAGGAGAAGTTATGACAGGTGTGCGAAAACACAGCGATATAGGGGAACGTATGAAAGGTGCACGAAAACACAGCGATATAGGGGAAGGAATGGGAGGTGCACGAATACACAGCGATATAGGGGACGTTATGAGATGTGCATAGAAACACAATGATATAGGGGAAGTTATGAGAGGTGCGCAAAAATACAGCAATATAGGAGAAGTTATGAGAGGTGCGTGAAAACACAACCATATAGGGGGAGGTATGAGAGGTACACGAAAACGCAGCGATATCAGGGAAGGTATAGAAGGTGCAGGAAAACAGGGCAATATAGGGGAAAGTATGAGAGGTGCACGAAGGCACTGCGATATAGGGGATGCTATGGGAGGTGCACGAAAACACAGTGATATAGGAGACGGTATGAGATGTGCATAAAAACATGGCGATATAGGGGGAGGTATGAGAGGTGCGCGAAAACTTGGCGTTACAGGGGAATGCATCAGAGGTGCCAGAAAACACAGCGATTTAGGGGACGCTATGGGACATGCGCAAAAAAACAGTGATATAGGGGAAGGTATGAGAGGTGTGAGAGAACACGACGATATAGGGGAAATTATAAGAGGTGCACGAAAACATGGCAATACAGGAGAATGTATCAGAGGTGCGAGACAACACAGCGATATAAGGGAAGTAATGATAGGAGCGAAAACATAGCGATATAGGTGAAGACATGCGAGGTACGTGAAAACACGGCGATATAGGATAAGCTATGAGAGGTGAGCAATAACACAGCGATCAAGGTGAAGCTATGGGATATGCGCGAAAACAGCGATGTAGGCGAAGCTATGGGAGGTGCGCGAAAACTCAGCGATATAGGGGACGGTATGAGATGTGCATGGATACAGGGCGATATTGGGGAAGCTATGAGAGGTGCATGAAAACACAGCGATATAGGGGAAGGTGTGAGAGGAGCACGAAAACACAGCGATATAGGGGATGTTATGAGATGTGCATAACAACACGGTGATATAGGGGAGGTTATGAGAGGTGCGCAAAAACACGGCGATACAGTGGAAGATATGAGAGGTGAGCAATAACACAGCGATAAAGGTGAATCTATGGGATGTGCGCGAAAAGACAGCGATATAGGGGAAGGTATGAGAAGTGCGCAAGGGACAGCGATATAGGAGGTGGCATGAGAGGTTCGCAATAGACAGCGATATAGGGCATGCTATGGGAGGTGTGTGAATACACAGCGATATAGGGGACGTGATGAGATGTGCATAAAAACGCAGCAATATTAGGGAAGGTATGAGAGGTGCGCAAAAACACAGCGATGTAGGCAAAGTCAAGGGATGTGCGCCGGAAACAGGGCAATATAGGGGAAGGTATGAGCAGTGCGTGAAGGCACAGCGATATAGGGGATGCTATGGGAGGTGCGTGAATACACAGCGATATAGGGGACGTGATGAGATGTGCATAAAAACGCAGCAATATTAGGGAAGGTATGAGAGGTGTGCAAAAACACAGCGATGTAGGCGAAGTCATGGGAGGTGCGCGGGAAACAGGGCAATATAGGGGAAGGTATGAGCAGTGCGTGAAGGCACAGCGATATAGGGGATGCTATGGGAGGTGCGTGAATACACAGAGATATAGGGGACGTTATGAGATGTGCATGCAAACATGGCGATATTGGGGAAGCCATGAGAGGTGCACGAAAATACAGCGATATAGGGGACGGTATGGGAGGTGTGCGCAAACAGGGCGACATAGGGGAAGGTATGAGAGGTGCACGAAGGCACAGCGATATAGGGGATGCTATGGGAGGTGCGCGAATACACCGTGATATATGGGACGTTAAGAGATGGGCATGAAAACATGGCGATATTGGGGAAGCCATGAGAGGTGCACAAAAATATGGCAAAATAGGAGAAATTATGAGAGGTGCGTGAAAACACAGCGATATAGGGGGAGGTATGAGAGGTGCATGAAAACACAGAGATATAGGGGAAGGTATGGGAGGTGCGCGAAAACACGGCGATATAGGGGAAGTTATGAGAGGTGCGCGAAGGCACAGCGATATAGGGAATGCTATGAGAGGTGCGCGAAAACACCGTGATATTTGGGAAGACAAGAGAGGTGCGCAAAAACAGGGCAATATAGTGGAACCTATGGGGTGTGCGCGAAACTACGGCGATACAGGGGAATGTATCAGAGGTGCGAGAAAACACAGCGATATAGGGGACGCTATGGGACATGCGCGAAAAACAGTGATATAGTGGAAGCTATGAGAGGTGTGCGAGAAAACGGCGATATAGGGGAAATTCTAAGAGGTGCGCGAAAACATGGCAATACAGGAGAATGTATCAGAGGTGCGCGAAAACATGGCAATACAGGAGAATGTATCAGAGGTGCGAGAAAGCACAGCAATATACGGGAAGTAATGATAGGAGCGAAAACATAGCGATATAGGTGAAGACATGCGAGATGCGCGAAAACACGGCGATATAGGGTAAGCTATGAGAGGTGAGCAATAACACAGCGATCAAGGTGAAGCTATGGGATGTGCGCGAAAACAGCGATGTAGGCGAAGCTATGGGAGGTATGCGAAAACACAGCGATATAGGGGACGGTATGAGATGTGCATGAATACATGGCGATATTGGGGAAGCCATGAGAGGTGCCTGAAAACACAACGATATAGGGGAAGTTATGAGAGGTGTGCAAAAACACAGCGATATCGGGGAAGGTATGGGAGGTGCGCAAAAACAGGGCGATATAGAGGAATCTATGAGAGGTGAGCAAAAACACGACGATAGACGGGAAGTTACCAGTGGTGCCCAAAAACACGGCGATACAGGGGAAGCTATGAGAGGTGAGCAACAACACAGCGATAAAGGTGAATCTATGGGATGTGCGTGAAAAGACAGCGATGTAGGGGAAGGTATGAGAGGTGCGCAATGCACAGCGATATAGGGGCTGCTATGGGAGGTGCGTGTGTACACAGCGATAGAGGGGACGGTATGAGATGTGCATAAAAACACGGCGATATAGGGGAAGTTATGAGAGTTGCGCAATAATGCAGCAATATAGGAGAAGTTATTAGAGGTGCGTGAAAACACAGCGATATGGGGGAGGTATGAGAGGTACACGAAAACACAGCGATATAGGGGAAGGTATGGGAGGTGCTCGAAAGCAGGGTGATATAGGGGAAGTTATGAGAGGTGCGTGAAAACCCAGTGATATAGGGGACGTGATGAGATGTGCATGAAAACACGGCGATATAGGGGAAGGTATGAGCAGTGCGTGAAGGCACAGCGATATAGGGGATGCTATGGGAGGTGCGTGAATACACAGAGATATAGGGGACGTTATGAGATGTGCATGCAAACATGGCGATATTGGGGAAGCCATGAGAGGTGCACGAAAATACAGCGATATAGGGGACGGTATGGGAGGTGTGCGCAAACAGGGCGACATAGGGGAAGGTATGAGAGGTGCACGAAGGCACAGCGATATAGGGGATGCTATGGGAGGTGCGCGAATACACCGTGATATATGGGACGTTAAGAGATGGGCATGAAAACATGGCGATATTGGGGAAGCCATGAGAGGTGCACAAAAATATGGCAAAATAGGAGAAATTATGAGAGGTGCGTGAAAACACAGCGATATAGGGGGAGGTATGAGAGGTGCATGAAAACACAGAGATATAGGGGAAGGTATGGGAGGTGCGCGAAAACACGGCGATATAGGGGAAGTTATGAGAGGTGCGCGAAGGCACAGCGATACAGGGAATGCTATGAGAGGTGCGCGAAAACACCGTGATATTTGGGAAGACAAGAGAGGTGCGCAAAAACAGGGCAATATAGTGGAACCTATGGGGTGTGCGCGAAACTACGGCGATACAGGGGAATGTATCAGAGGTGCGAGAAAACACAGCGATATAGGGGACGCTATGGGACATGCGCGAAAAACAGTGATATAGTGGAAGCTATGAGAGGTGTGCGAGAAAACGGCGATATAGGGGAAATTCTAAGAGGTGCGCGAAAACATGGCAATACAGGAGAATGTATCAGAGGTGCGCGAAAACATGGCAATACAGGAGAATGTATCAGAGGTGCGAGAAAGCACAGCAATATACGGGAAGTAATGATAGGAGCGAAAACATAGCGATATAGGTGAAGACATGCGAGATGCGCGAAAACACGGCGATATAGGGTAAGCTATGAGAGGTGAGCAATAACACAGCGATCAAGGTGAAGCTATGGGATGTGCGCGAAAACAGCGATGTAGGCGAAGCTATGGGAGGTATGCGAAAACACAGCGATATAGGGGACGGTATGAGATGTGCATGAATACATGGCGATATTGGGGAAGCCATGAGAGGTGCCTGAAAACACAACGATATAGGGGAAGTTATGAGAGGTGTGCAAAAACACAGCGATATCGGGGAAGGTATGGGAGGTGCGCAAAAACAGGGCGATATAGAGGAATCTATGAGAGGTGAGCAAAAACACGACGATAGACGGGAAGTTACCAGTGGTGCCCAAAAACACGGCGATACAGGGGAAGCTATGAGAGGTGAGCAACAACACAGCGATAAAGGTGAATCTATGGGATGTGCGTGAAAAGACAGCGATGTAGGGGAAGGTATGAGAGGTGCGCAATGCACAGCGATATAGGGGCTGCTATGGGAGGTGCGTGTGTACACAGCGATAGAGGGGACGGTATGAGATGTGCATAAAAACACGGCGATATAGGGGAAGTTATGAGAGTTGCGCAATAATGCAGCAATATAGGAGAAGTTATTAGAGGTGCGTGAAAACACAGCGATATGGGGGAGGTATGAGAGGTACACGAAAACACAGCGATATAGGGGAAGGTATGGGAGGTGCTCGAAAGCAGGGTGATATAGGGGAAGTTATGAGAGGTGCGTGAAAACCCAGTGATATAGGGGACGTGATGAGATGTGCATGAAAACACGGCGATATAGGGGAAGGTATGAGCAGTGCGTGAAGGCACAGCGATATAGGGGATGCTATGGGAGGTGCGTGAATACACAGAGATATAGGGGACGTTATGAGATGTGCATGCAAACATGGCGATATTGGGGAAGCCATGAGAGGTGCACGAAAATACAGCGATATAGGGGACGGTATGGGAGGTGTGCGCAAACAGGGCGACATAGGGGAAGGTATGAGAGGTGCACGAAGGCACAGCGATATAGGGGATGCTATGGGAGGTGCGCGAATACACCGTGATATATGGGACGTTAAGAGATGGGCATGAAAACATGGCGATATTGGGGAAGCCATGAGAGGTGCACAAAAATATGGCAAAATAGGAGAAATTATGAGAGGTGCGTGAAAACACAGCGATATAGGGGGAGGTATGAGAGGTGCATGAAAACACAGAGATATAGGGGAAGGTATGGGAGGTGCGCGAAAACACGGCGATATAGGGGAAGTTATGAGAGGTGCGCGAAGGCACAGCGATACAGGGAATGCTATGAGAGGTGCGCGAAAACACCGTGATATTTGGGAAGACAAGAGAGGTGCGCAAAAACAGGGCAATATAGTGGAACCTATGGGGTGTGCGCGAAACTACGGCGATACAGGGGAATGTATCAGAGGTGCGAGAAAACACAGCGATATAGGGGACGCTATGGGACATGCGCGAAAAACAGTGATATAGTGGAAGCTATGAGAGGTGTGCGAGAAAACGGCGATATAGGGGAAATTCTAAGAGGTGCGCGAAAACATGGCAATACAGGAGAATGTATCAGAGGTGCGCGAAAACATGGCAATACAGGAGAATGTATCAGAGGTGCGAGAAAGCACAGCAATATACGGGAAGTAATGATAGGAGCGAAAACATAGCGATATAGGTGAAGACATGCGAGATGCGCGAAAACACGGCGATATAGGGTAAGCTATGAGAGGTGAGCAATAACACAGCGATCAAGGTGAAGCTATGGGATGTGCGCGAAAACAGCGATGTAGGCGAAGCTATGGGAGGTATGCGAAAACACAGCGATATAGGGGACGGTATGAGATGTGCATGAATACATGGCGATATTGGGGAAGCCATGAGAGGTGCCTGAAAACACAACGATATAGGGGAAGTTATGAGAGGTGTGCAAAAACACAGCGATATCGGGGAAGGTATGGGAGGTGCGCAAAAACAGGGCGATATAGAGGAATCTATGAGAGGTGAGCAAAAACACGACGATAGACGGGAAGTTACCAGTGGTGCCCAAAAACACGGCGATACAGGGGAAGCTATGAGAGGTGAGCAACAACACAGCGATAAAGGTGAATCTATGGGATGTGCGTGAAAAGACAGCGATGTAGGGGAAGGTATGAGAGGTGCGCAATGCACAGCGATATAGGGGCTGCTATGGGAGGTGCGTGTGTACACAGCGATAGAGGGGACGGTATGAGATGTGCATAAAAACACGGCGATATAGGGGAAGTTATGAGAGTTGCGCAATAATGCAGCAATATAGGAGAAGTTATTAGAGGTGCGTGAAAACACAGCGATATGGGGGAGGTATGAGAGGTACACGAAAACACAGCGATATAGGGGAAGGTATGGGAGGTGCTCGAAAGCAGGGTGATATAGGGGAAGTTATGAGAGGTGCGTGAAAACCCAGTGATATAGGGGACGTGATGAGATGTGCATGAAAACACGGCGATATAGGGGAAGGTATGACAGGTGTGCGAAGGCACAGCGATATAGGGGATGTTATGGGAGGTGCACGAATACACAGCGAAATAGGGGACGATATGAAATGTGCATGAAAACACAGCGATATAGGGGAAAGTATGAGAGGTGCACGAAAACGCAGTGAAATAAGGGAAGGTATAGCAGGTGCGCGAAAACAGGGCGATATAGGGGAAGGTATGAGAGGTGCACGAAGGCACAGCGATATAGGGGATGCTATGGGAGGTGCGCGACAACACAGCGATATAGGAGAAGGTATGAGATGTGCATAAAAACACAGCGATATAGAGGAAGGTATGAGAGGTGCACGAAAACGCAGCGATACAAGGGAAGATATAGGAGTTGCGCGAAAACAGGGCGATATAGGGAAAGATATGAGAAGTGCGCAAGGCACAGCGATATAGGGGATGCTATGGGAGGTGCGTGAATACACAGTGATATATGGGACGTGATGAGATATGCATGAAAACACAGCGATATTAGGGAAGTTATGAGAGGTGCACAAAGACACCGCGATATAGAAGTTATGAGCGGTGTGCAAAAACACAGCAATATAGGGGAACGTATGAAAGGTGCACGAATACACAGTGATATAGGGGACATTATGAGATGTCCATAAATACACAATGATATAGGGGAAGTTATGAGAGGTGCGCAAAAATACAGCAATATAGGAGAAGTTATGAGAGGTGCGTGAAAAGACAACCATATAGGGGAAGGTATGAGAGGTGCACGAAAACAGCGATATAGGTGAAGGAATGGGAGGTGCGCGAAAACAGGGCGATATAGGTGAAGGAATGGGAGGTGCGCGAAAACAGAACGATATAGGGGAAGGTATGAGAGGTGCGCAAAGGTACAGCGATATAGGGGATGCTATGGGAGGTGCGCGACTACACAGCGATATAGGGGACATTATGAACTGTGCATAACAATACGGCGATATAGGGGAAGTTATGACAGGTGCGCAAAAACACGGCGATGTAGGGGAAGCTATGAGAGGTGAGCAAAAACACAGCGATAAAGGTGAATCTATGGGATGTGCGCGAAAAGACATCGATATAGGGAAAGGTATGAGATGTGCATGAATACACGGTGATAGTCGGGAAACCATGAGAGATGTGCGAAAACACAGCGATATAAAGGAAGCTATGAGAAGTGCGCGAAAATACAGCGATATAGGGTACGGTATGGGAGGTGTGCGAAAACAGGGCGACATAGGGGAAGGTATGAGACGTGCGCGAAGGCACAGCGATATAGGGGTTGCTATGGCAGGTGCGTGAATACACAGCGATATAGGGGACGTGATGAGATGTGCATGAAAACCCAGCGATATTAGGGAAGGTATGAGAGGTGCACAAAAACACAGCGATAAAGGAGAAGTTATAAGAGGTGTGTGAAAACACAGCGATATAGGGGAAGGTATGAGAGGTGCACGAAAACAGTGATATAGGTGAAGGAATGGGAGGTGCGCGAAAACAGGGCGATATAGGTGAAGGAATGGGAGGTGCACAAAGGCACAGCAATATAGGGGATGCTATGGGAGGTGCGCGAAAACACAGTGATATAATGACGGTATGAGATGTGTATGAAAACACGGCGATATATGGGAAGCTATCAGAGGTGTGCGAAAACACGTCGATATAGGGGAAATTATGAGAGGTGCGCGAAAACTTGGCGTTACAGGGGAATGCATCAGAGGTACGAGAAAACACAGCGATGTAGGGGAAGACATGAAAGGTGCGCAAAAATAGGTCAATATAGTGGAAGCTATGGGATGTGCACAAAAGCAGGGCGATGTAGGGGAAGGTATAAGAGGTGCGCGAAAGCACAGTGATATAGGGGACGCGATGGGACTGCTCAAAAACACAGTGATATAGGGGAAGTTATGAGAGGTATGCGAGAACACGGCGAGATAGGGGAAATTATGAGAGGTGCGCGAAAACACGGCGATACGGGACAATGTATCAATGTGCGAGAAAACACAGCGATATAGGGGAAGTAATGAGAGGAGCGAAAACATAGGGATCTTGGTGAAGACAAGAGAGGTGCGCGAAAACACGGTGATATAGGGGAAGCTATGAGAGGTGAGCAAAAACACGGCGATACTGGGGAAGCTATGAGAGGTGAGCAATAACACAGCGATAAAGGTGAATCTATGGGATGTGCACGAAAAGACAGCGATATAGGGGAAGGTATGAGTGGTGCGTGAAGGCACAGCGATATAGGGGATGCTATGGGAGGTGAGTGAATACACAGAGATATAGGGGACGTTATGAGATGTGCATGAAAATACGGCGATATTGGGGAAGCCATGAGACGTGCCCGAAAATACAGCGATATAGGGGACGGTATGGGAGGTGTGCGAAAACACGACATAGGGGAAGGTATGAGACGTGCGCGAAGGCACAGCGATACAGGGGATGCTATGGCAGGTGCGCGAATACACAGTGATATATGGGACATTAAGAGATGTGCATGAAAACACGGCGATATTGGGGAAGCCATGAGAGGTGCGCAAAAATACGGCTAAAGAGGAGAAATTATGAGAGGTGTGAGAAAACACAGAGATATAGGGGGAGGTATGAGAGGTGCGTGAAAACACAGAGATATTGGGGAAGGTATGGAATGTGCGCGAGAACAGGGCGAAATAGGGGAAGGTATGAGAGGTGCACGAAGGCACAGCAATATAAGGGATGCTATGGGAGGCTCGCGAATACACAGTGATATAGGGGACGTTATGAGATGTGCATGAAAGCAGGGCAATATAGGGGAAGGAATAAGAGCTGCGCAAAAATACAACGATATAGGAGAAGTTATGAGAGGTGCGTGAAAACACAGCGATATAGGGGAAGGTATGAGAGGTGCACGAAAACAGCGATATAGGTGAAGGTATGAGAGGTGCGCGAAAACAGGGCGATATAGGGGAAGGTATGAGAGGTGCGCGAAAACACCGTGATATTTGGGAAGACATGAGAGGTGCGCAAAAACTGGGCAATATAGTGGAACCTATGGGATGTGCGCGAAACCACGGCGATAGAGGGGAATGTATCAGTGGTGCGAGAAAACAGAGTGATATAGGGGACGCTATGGGACATGCGTCAAAAAACAGTGATATGGGGAAGGTATGAGAGGTGTGCGAGAACACGGCGATATAGGGGAAATTGTAAGAGGTGCGCGAAAACATGGCAATACAGGAGAATGTATCAGAGGTGCGAGAAAACACAGCGATATGGGGAAGTAATGATAGGAGTGAAAACATAGCGATATAGTTGAAGACATGCGAGGTGCGCGAAAACACGGCGATGTAGGAGAAGTTAAGAGAGGTGCGTGAAAACACAGTGATACAGGGGAAGGTATGAGAGGAGCACGAAAACACAGCGATATCGGGGAAGTTATGGGAGGTGCGCAAAAACAGGGCGATATAGGGGAAGCTATGAGAGGTGAGCAAAAACACGGCGATACAGGGGAAGCTATGAGAGGTGAGCAATAACACAGCGATAAAGGTGAATCTATGGGATGTGCGCGAAAAGACAGCTATATAGGGGAAGGTAAGAGAGGCGCGCAAGGCACAGCGATATAGGGGATGCTATCGGAGATGCGTGTATACACAGCGATATAGGGGACGTGATGAGATGTGCATGAAAAAGCAGCGATATTAGGGAAGGTATGAGAGGTGCACAAAAACACAGCGATAAAGGAGAAGTTATAAGAGGTGTGTGAAAATACAGCGATATAGGGGAGGGTATGAGAGGTGCACGAAAACAGCGATTTAGGTGAAGGAATGGGAGGTGCGCGAAAACAGAACAATATAGGGGAAGGTATGAGAGGTGCGCAAAGGTACAGCGATATAGGGGATGCTATGGGAGGTGCGCGAATACACAGCGATATAGGGGACGTTATGAACTGTGCATAACAATACGGCGATATAGGGGAAGTTATGACAGGTGCGTAAAACACGGCGATGTAGGGGAAGCTATGAGAGGTGAGCAATAACACAGCAATAAAGGTGAATATATGGGATGTGCGCGAAAAGACATCGATATAGGGGAAGGTATGAGATGTGCATGAATACACAGTGATAGTCGGGAAACCATGAGAGGTGTGCGAAAACACAGCGATATAGGGGAAGTATTGAGAGGAGCGAAAACATAGCGATCCAGGTGAAGATATCAGATGTGCGCGAAAACACGGCGATATAGGGGAAGCTATGAGAGGTGAGCAAAAACACGGCAATACAGGGAAAGCTATGAGAGGTGAGCAACAACACAGCGATAAAGGTGAATCTATGGGATGTGCGCAAAAAGACCGCGATATAGGGAAAGGTATGAGAGGTGCGCAATGCACAGTGATATAGGGGATGCTATGGGAGGTGGGTGAATACACACAACATATGGGACATGATGAGATGTGCATGAAAACGCAGCGATATTAGGGAAGGTATGAGAGGTGCACAAAAACACAGCGATATAGGGGAAGTTATGAGAGGTGTGTGAAAACACAGCTATATATGGGAAGGTATGAGAGGCGCACGAAGGCACAGCGATATAGGGGATGATATGGGAGATGCGTGAATACACAGCGATATAGGGGAAGTTATGGGAGGTGCAAGTATACACAGCGAAATAGGGGAAGGTATGGGAGGTCGTCGAAAGCAGGGCGATATAGGGGATGTAATGAGAGGTGCGTGAAAACCCAGCGATATAGGGGGCATTATGAGATGTGCATGAAAACACGGCGATATAGGGGAAGGTATGAGAGGTGCACAAAAATGCAGCGATATAAGGGAAGGTATAGGAGGTGCGCGAAAACAGGGCAATATAGGGGAAGTTATGAGAGGTGCACGAAAACGCAGCGATATAAGGGAAGGTTTAGGAGGTGTGCGAAAACAGGGCGATATAGGGGAAGGTATGAGAGGTGCACTAAGGCACAGCGATATAGGGGATGCTATGGGAGGTGCGCAAAAACACAGCGATATAGGAGATGGTATGAGATGTGCATAAAAACATGGCGATATAGGGGGAGGTATGAGAGGTACACGAAAATACAGCGATATAGGGGAAGGTATGGGAGGTGCTCGAAAGCAGGACGATTTAGGGGTAGTTATGAGAGGTGCGTGAAAACTCAGCGATATAGGGGACGTTATGAGATGTGCATGAAAACACGGCGATATAGGGGAAGGTATGAGAGGTGCGCGAAGGCACAGCGATATAGGGGATGTTATGGGATGTGCATGAATACACAGCAAAATAAGGGAAGGTATGGGAGGTCCTCGAAAGCAGGGCGATATAGGGGAAATTATGAGAGTTGCGTGAAAACCCAGTGATATAGGGGACGTTATGAGATGTGCATGAAAACATGGCGATATAGGGGAAGGTATGAGAGGTGCACGAAAATGCAGCGATATAAGGGAAGGTATAGGAGGTGCGCGAAATCATTGCAATATAGGGGAAGGTATGAGAGGTGCACGAAAACGCAGCGTTATAAGGGAAGGTATAGGAGGTGCGCGAAAACAGGGTAATATAGCGGAAGGTATGAGAGGTGCACGAAGGCACAGCAATATAGCGGATGCTATGGGAGGTGCGCGAAAAAACAGCGATATAGGAGACGGTATGAGATGTGCATCAAAACATGGCGATATAGGGGAAAGTATGAGAGGTGCGCGAAAACTTGGCGTTACAGGGGAATGCATCAGAAAACACAGTGATATAGGGGAAGGTATGAAAGGTGCATGAAAACACAGCGACATAGGGGAAGGAATCGGAGGTGCTCGAATACACAGCGATATAAGGGACGTGATGAGATGTGCATGAAAACACGGCGATATAGTGGAAGTTATGAGAGGTGCGCAAAAATACAGCAATATAGGAGAAGTTATGAGAGGTGCGTGAAAACACAGCGATATAGGGGGAGGTATGAGAGGTACACGAAAACACAGCGATATAGGGGAAGGTATGGGAGGTGCTCGAAAGCAGGGCGATTTAGGGGAAGTTATGAGAGGTGCGTGAAAACTCAGCGATATAGGGGAAGGTATGAGAGGTGCGCGAAGGCACAGCTATATAGGGGATGTTATGGGAGGTGCAAGTATACACAGCTAAATAGGGAAGGTATGGGAGTTCCTCGAAAGCAGGGCAATATAGGGGATGTAATGAGAGGTGCGTGAAAACCCAGCGATATAGGGGACATTATGAGATGTGCATGAAAACACGGCGATATAGGGGAAGGTATGAGAGGTGCGCAAAGGCACAGCGATATACGGGATGTTATGGGAGGTGCACGAATACACAGCGAAATAGGGGACGTTATGAGATGTGCATGAAAACAGGGCGATATAGGGGAAGGTATGAGAGGTGCACGAAATCGCAGCGATATAAGGGAAGGTATCGGAGGTGCGCGAAAACAGGGTAATATAGGGGAAGGTATGAGAGGTGCACGAAAACGCAGCGATATAAGGAAAGGTTTAGGAGGTGCGCGAAAACAGGGCGATATAGAGGAAGGTAAGAGAGGTGCACGAAGGCACAGCGATATAGCGGAGGCTATGGGAGGTGCGCGAAAACACAGCGATATAGGAGACGGTATGAGGTGTGCATAAAAACATGGCGATATAGAGGGAAGTATGAGAGGTGCGCGTAAACACGGCGATATACGAGAAAGTATGAGAGGTGTGCGAAAACTTTGCGTTACAGGGGAAAGCATCAGAGGTGCCAGAAATCACAGCGATGTAGTGGAAGACATGAAAGGTGCGTGAAAACAGGGCAATATAGTGGAAGGTATGGGATGTGCGCGAAAACAGGGCGATATAGGGGAAGGTATGAGAGGTGCGCGAAAACACAGCGATATAGGGGACGCTGTGGGACATACGCAAAAACACAGTGATATAGGGGAAGGTATGAGAGGTGTGTGAGAACACGGCGATATAGAGGAAATTATGAGAGGTGTGCGAAAACACGGCGATACGGGAGAATGTATCAATTGTTTGAGAAAACACAGCGATATAGGGGAAGTATTGAGAGGAGCGAAAACATAGCAATTTAGGTGAAGACATGAGAAGTGAGCAAAAACACGGTGATACAGGGGAAGCTATGAGAGGTTAGCAATAACACAGCGATGAAGCCGAATCTATGGGATGTGCGCGAAAAGACAGAGATATAGGGGAAGCTATGAGAGGTGCACAAGGCACAGCGATATAGGGGATGCTATGGGAGGTGCGTGGATACACAGCGATATCTGGACGTGATGAGATGTGCATGAAAACTCAGCGATATTAGGGAAGGTATGAGAGGTGCACAAAAACACAGTGATATAGGAGAAGTTATGGGAGGAGTGTGAAAACACAGCGATATAGGGGAAGGTATGAAAGGTGCATGAAAACACAGCGATATAGGGGAAGGAATCGGAGGTGCGCGAATACACAGCGATATAGGGGACGTTATGATATGTGCATGAAAACACAGCGATATTGGGGAAGCCATGAGAGGTGTGCGAAAACAGCGATATAGGGGAAGGTATGAGATGCGCATGAATGCACAGCGATAGACGGTAAAACATGAAAGGTGTGCGAAAACACAGCGATATAGGGGAAGTTATGAGAGGTGCGTGAAAACACAGTGATATGGGGAAGGTATGAGAGGAGCGCGAAAACAGGGCGATATAGGGGAAGTTATGGGAGGTGCACGAATACACAGCGATATAGGGGACGTCATGAGATGTGCATGAAAACACAGCGATATAGGGGAAGGTATGAGAGGTGCACGAAAACGCAGCGATACAAGGGAAGGTATTGGAGGTGCGCAAAAACGCAGTAATATAGGGGACGGTATGAGATGTGCATAAAAACACGGCGATATAGGGGAAAGTATGAGAGGTGTGCGAAAACTTGGCGTTACAAGGGAATGCATCAGAGGTGCCAGAAAACACAGCGATGTAGTGGAATACATGAGAGGTGCGCGAAAACAGGGCAATATAGTGGAAGCTATGGGATGTGCATGAAAACAGGGCGATATAGGGGAAGGTATGAGAGGTGCGCGAAAACACAGCGATATAGGGGATGCAATGGGATGTGCGTGAAAACACACTGATATAGGGGAAGGTATGAGAGGTGTGCGAGAACACGGCGAGATAGGGAAAATTATGAGAGGTGTGCGAAAACACGGCGATACGGGAGAATGCATCAGATGTGCGAGAAAACACAGCAATATAGGGGAAGTATTGAGAGGAGCGAAAACATAGCGATCTAGGTGGAGACATGAGAGGTGAGCAAAAACACGGCTATACAGGGGAAGCTATGAGAGGTTAGCAATAACACAGCGATGAAGCTGAATCTATGGGATGTGCGTGAAAAGACAGAGATATAGGGGAAGCTATGAGAGGTGCGTAAGGCACAGCGATATAGGGGATGCTATGGGAGGTGCGTGAATACACAGCGATATAGGGGACGTGATGAGATGTGCATGAAAACGCAGTGATATTAGGGAAGGTATGAGAGGTGCACAAAAACACAGTGATATAGGGGAAGTTATGAGAGGTGTGCGAAAACACAGCGATATAGGGGAAAGTATGAAAGGTGCACGAAAACACAGAGATATATACGGGAAGGAATGGGAGGTGCTCCAATACACAGCGATATAGGGGACATGATAAGATGTGCATGAAAACACGGCGATATAGGGGAAGATATGAGAGGTGCGTAAAAACACAGCGATATAGGGGGAGATATGAGAGGTACACGAAAACACAGCGATATAGGGGAAGGTATGGGAGGTGCTCGAAAGCAGGGCGATTTAGGGGAAGTTAAGAGAGGTGCGTGAAAACTCAGCGATATAGGGGACGTTATGAGATGTGCATGAAAACACGGCGATATAGGGGAAGGTATGAGAGGTGCACGAAAACGCAGCGATACAAGGGAAGGTTTAGGAGGTGCGCGAAAACAGGGCGATATAGGGGAAGGTATGAGAGGTGCACGAAGGCACAGCAATATAGGGGATGCTATGGGAGGTGCGCAAAAACACAGCGATATAGGAGACGGTATGAGATGTGCATAAAAACATGGCGATATAGGGGGAGGTATGAGAGGTGCACGAAAACGCAGCGATATAAGGGAAGGTATAGGAGGTGAACAAAAATACAGCAATATAGGAGAAGTTATGAGAAGTGCATGAAAACACAGCGATATAGGGGGAGGTATGAGAGGTACACGAAAATACAGCGATATAGGGGAAGGTATGGGAGGTGCTCGAAAGCAGGATGATTTAGGGGAAGTTATGAGAGGTGCGTGAAAACTCAGCGATATAGGGGACGTTAGGAGATGTGCATGAAAACACGGCGATATAGGGGAAGGTATGAGAGGTGCGTGAAGGCACAGCGATATAGGGGATGTTATGGGATGTGCAGGAATACACAGCGAAATAAGGGAAGGTATGGGAGGTCCTCGAAAGCGGGGCGATATAGGAGAAGGTATGAGAGGCGCACGAAAATGCAGCGATATAAGGGAAGGTATAGGAGGTGCGCGAAAACATTGCAATATAGGGGAAGGTATGAGAGGTGCACGAAAACGCAGCGATATAATGGAAGGTATAGGAGGTGCGCGAAAACAGGGCAATATAGCGGAAGGTATGAGAGGTGCACGAAGGCACAGCGATATAGGGGATGCTATGGGAGGTGCGTGAAAAAACAGCGATATAGGAGACGGTATGAGATGTGCATAAAAACATGGCGATATAGGGGAAGGTATGAGAGGTGTGCGAGAACATGGCGATATAGGGGAAATTATGAGAGGTGTACGAAAACATGGTGATACGGGAGAATGCATCAATTGTGCGAGAAAACACAGCGATATAGGGGAAGTATTGAGAGGAGCAAAAACATAGCGATCTAGGTGAAGACATGAGAGGTGAGGAAAAACACGGCGATACAGGGGAAGCTATGAGAGGTGAGCAATAACACAGCAATAAAGCTGAATCTATGGGATGTTCGCGAAAAGAGAGAGATATAGGGGAAACTATGAGAGGTGCGCAAGGCACAGCAATATAGGGGATGCTATGGGAGGTGCGTGGATACACAGCGATATAGGGGTCGTGATGAGATGTGCATGAAAACTCAGCGATATTAGGGAATGTATGAGAGGTGCACAAAAACACAGTGATATAGAAGAAGTTATGAGAGGTGTGTGAAAACACAGCGATATAGGGGAAGGTATGAAAGGTGCATGAAAACACAGCGACATAGGGGACAGAATCGGAGGTGCATGAATACACAGCGATATAGGGGACGTTATGAGATGTGCATAAAAACACGGCGATATATGGGAAGTTATGAGAGGTGCGCAAAAGTACAGCAGTATAGGAGAAGTTATGAGAGGTGCGTGAAAATACAGTGATATAGGGGGAGGTAGGAGAGGTACACGAAAACACAGCGATATAGAGGAAGGTATGGGAGGTGCTCGAAAACAGGGCGATATAGGGGAAGGTATGAGAGGTGTGCGAAGGCACAGCAATATAGTGGAAGCTATAGAATGTGCGTGAAAACAGGGCGATATTGGGGAAGTTATGAGAGGTGCGCGAAAACACAGCGATAAAGGGGACGCTATTGGACGTGCGCGAAAACACAGTGATATAAGTGAAGGTATAGGAGGTGCGCGAAAACAGGGCGATATAGGGGAAGGTATGAGACGAGCGCGAAGGCACAGCAATATAAGGGATGCTGTGGGACGTGCGCGAATACACAGCGATATAGGGGACGTTATGAGATGTGCATGAAAACACGGCAATATAGGGGAAGGTATAAGAGCTGCGCAAAAATACAGCGATATAGGAGAAGTTATGAGAGGTGCGTGATAGCACAGCGATATAAGGGAAAGCAGGAGAGGTGCACGAAAACACAGCAATATTGGGGAAGGTATGGGAGGTGCGCGAAAACATTGCGATATAGGGGAATTTATGAGAGGTGCACGAAGGCACAGCGATACAGGGGATGCTATGAGAGGTGCGCGAAAACACCGTGATATAGGGGAAGACATGAGAGGTGCGCGGGAAACAGGGCGATATAGGGGAAGGTATGAGCGGTGCGCGAAGGCACAGCGATATAAGGGATGCTATAGGAGGTGCGTCAATACACAGAGATATAGGGGACGTTATGAGATGTGAATGAAAACACGGCGATATTGGGGAAGCCATTGGAGGTGTGCGAAAATACAGCAATATAGGGGACCGTATGGGAGGTGTGCGAAAACAAGGCGACATAGGGGAATGTATGAGAGGAGCGCGAAGGCACAGCAATATAAGGGATGCTGTGGGACGTGCGCGAATACACAGCGATATAGGGGACGTTATGAGATGTGCATGAAAACACGGCAATATAGGGGAAGGTATAAGAGCTGCGCAAAAATACAGCGATATAGGAGAAGTTATGAGAGGTGCGTGATAGCACAGCGATATAAGGGAAGGCAGGAGAGGTGCACGAAAACACAGCGATATTGGGGAAGGTATGGGAGGTGCGCGAAAACAGGGCGATATAGGGGAATTTATGAGAGGTGCGCGAAGGCACAGCGATACAGGGGATGCTATGAGAGGTGCGCGAAAACACCGTGATATAGGGGAAGACATGAGAGGTGCGCAAAAACAGGGCAATATACTGGAACCTATGGGATGTGCGCGAAACCACGGCGGTACAGGGGAATGTATCAGAGGTGCGAGAAAACACAGTGATATAGGGGACGCTATGGGACATGCACAAAAAAACAGTGATATAGGGGAAGGTATGAGAGGTGTGCGAGAACACGGCGATATAGGGGAAATTGTGAGAGGTGCGCGAAAACATGGCAATACAGGAGAATGTATCAGAGGTGCGAGAAAACACAGCGATATAGGGGAAGTAAAAATAGGAGCGAAAACATAGCGATATAGGTGAAGACATGCGAGGTGCGCAAAAACACGGCGATACAGGGTAATCTATGAGAGGGGAGCAATAACACAGCGATCAAGGTGAAGGTATGGGATGTGCGCGAAAACAGCGATGTAGGCGAAGCTATGGGAGGTGTGCGAAAACACAGCGATATAGGGGACGGTATGAGATGTGCATGAATACACGGTGATATTGGGGAAGCCATGAGAGGTGCCTGAAAACAAAACGATATAGCGGAGGGTATGAGAGGTGTGCAAATACACAGCGATAGAGGAGTAGTTAAGAGAGGTGCGTGAAAACACAGTAATATAGGGGAAGATATGAGAGGAGCACGAAAACACAGCGATATCAGGGAAGGTATGGGAGGTGCGCGAAAACAGGGCGATATACGGGAATGCATGAGAGATGCGCGAAGGCACAGTGATATGGGAATAGTATGGGAGGTGTACGAATACACAGCGATATAGGGGACGTTATGAGATGTGCAGGAAAACACATCAATATAGGGGAAGGTATGAGATGTGCGCAAAAATACATCGATATAGGAGAAGGTATGAGAGGTGCGCGAAAACAGCGATGTTGGCGAAGCTATGAGAGGTGAGTGAAAGCACAGCGATATACGGGAAGGTATGAGATGTTCATGAACACACGGCGATAGACGGGAAGCCACGATAGTTGTGCGAAAACACAGCGATATAGGGGAAGGTATGAGAGCAGCGTGAAAACACAGTGATATTGGGGAAGGTATGAGAGGAGCGTGAAAACAGGGCGATATAGGGGAAGTTATGAGAGGTGCGTGAAAACCCAGCGACATTGGGGACGTTATGAGATGTGCATGAAAACACGGCGATATAGGGTAAGCTATGAGAGGTGAGCAATAACACAGCGATCAAGGTGAAGCTATGGGATGTGCGCGAAAACAGCGATGTAGGCGAAGCTATGGGAGGTGCACGAAAACACAGCGATATAGGGGACAGTATGAGATGTGCATGAATACATGGCGATATTGGGGAAACCATGAGAGGTGCCTGAAAACACAGCGATATAGGGGAAATCATGAGAGGTGTGCAAAAACACGGCGATATGGGAGAATGTATCAGAGGTGCGAGAAAACGCAGCAATATAGGGGAAGTAATGAGAGTAGCGAAAACATAGCGATCTAGGTGAAGACATGAGAGGAGCGCAAAAACAGGGCGATATAGGGGAAGCTATGAGAGGTGAGCAAAAACACGGCGATAAAGGTGAACCTATGGGATGTGCGCGAAAAGACAGCGATATGGGGAAGGTATGAGAGGTGCACAAGGCACAGCGATATAGGGGATGCTATGGGAGGTGCGTGTATACACAGTGATATAGGGGACGTGATGAGAGATGCATAAAAACACAGCGATATAGGAGAAGTTATGAGAGGTGTGTGAAAACACAGCGATATAGGGGAAGGTATGAGAGGTGCAGGAAAACAGCGATATAGGTGAAGGAATGGGAGGTACGCGAAAACAGGGCGATATAGGGGACAGTATGAGGTGTGCATGAATACACGGCGATAATTGGGAAACAATGACAGGTGTGCGAAAATACAGCGATATAGGGGAAGGTATGAGAGGTGCACGAAAACACAGCAATATAGGGGAAGTATGGGAGCTGCGCGAAAACAGGGCAATATAGTGGAAGGTATGAGAGGTGCCCGAAATCACAGCGATATAGGCAACGTTATGGGACTTGCATGAAAACACGACGATACAGGGGAATGTATCAGAGGAACGAGAAAACACAGCGATATAAGGGAAGTAATCAGAGGAGCGAAAACATATCAATATAGGTGAAGACATGAGAGGTGCACGAAAACACGGCGATATAGGGGAAGCCGTGAGAGGTGAGCAATAACACAGAGATAAAGGTGAAGCTATGGGATGTGCGCGAAAAGACAGCGATATAGGGGTATGTATGAGAGGTGCACAAAAACACAGCGATATAGGAGAAGTTATGAGAGGTGTGTGAAAACACAGCGATATAGGGGAAGGTATGAGAGGTGCACGAAAAAAACTGCGATATAGGGGAAGATATGACAGGTGCACGAAAACACTGCGATATAGGGGAGGGACTGGGAGGTGCGCGAAAACAGGGTGATATAGGGGAAGGTATGAGAGGTGCGCGAAGGCACAGCGATATAGGGGATGCTATGGGAGGTGCGTGAATACACAGCGATATAGGGGACGATATGAGATGTGCATGAAAACTCAGCGATATTAGGAAAGATATGAGAGATGCACAAAAACACAGCAATATAGGAGAAGTTATGAGAGGTGTGTGAAAACACAGCGATATAGGGTAAGGTATGAGATGTGCATGAAAACACGGCGATATTGAGGAAGACATGAGAGGTGTGCGAAAAGACAGCGATATAGGGGGAAATTATGGAAGGTGTGCGAAATCAGGGCGATATAGGGGAAGGCATGAAAGGTGCGCAAAGGAACAGCGATACAGGGGATGATATGGGAGGTGCGTGAATACACAGCGATATAGGGGACGTTAAGACATGTGCATGAAAACACGGCGATATTTGGGAAGCCGTGAGAGGGGCGCAAAAATACAGCGATATAGGAGAAGTTATGAGAGGTGTGTGAAGTCACAGCCATATAGGGGGAGGTATGAGAGGTGAGCAATAACACAGCGATAAAGGTGAAGCTATGGGATGTGCGTTAAAAGACAGCGATATAGGGGAAGGTATGAGAGGTGTGCGAAAACAGCAATGTAGGCGAAGCTATGGGAGGTGCGCGAAAACACAGCGATATAGGGGAAGTTATGAAAGGTGCACGAAAACACAGCGATATCGGGGAAGCTATAGGAGGTGCGCGAAAAAAGGGCGATATAGGGGAAGGTATGAGAGGTGCGCGAAGGCACAGTGATATAGGGTATGCTATGGGAGGTGCACAAATACACAGCGATATACGGGACGTTATGAGATGTGCATGAAAACACGGCAATATAGGGGATGGTATGAGATGTGCGCAAAAGTACAGCGATATAGGAGAAGTTATGAGTGGTGCATGAAAACACAGCGACATAGGGGAAGGTATGAGAGGTGCACGAAAGCACAGCGATATAGGGGAAGGTATGGGAGGTGCGCGAAAACAGGTTGATATAGGGGAAGGTATGAGAGGTGCCCGAAAACACAGCGATATAGGCGACGCTATGGGACGTGCGCAAAAAGACAGCGATATAGGGGAAAGTATGAGAGGTGCGCGAAAACTTGGCGTTACAATAGAATTCATCAGATGTGCAAGAAAAAACAGCGATGTAGGGGAAGACCTGAGAGGTGCGCGAAAACGGCAATATAGTGGAAGCTATGGGATGTGCGTGAAAACAGGGCGATATAGGGGAAGTTATGAGAGGTGCGCGAAAACACAGCGGTATAGGGGACGCTATGAGACGTGCGCAAAAACACAGTGATATAGAGGAAGGTATGAGAGGTGTGCGAGAACACGGCGATATAGGGAAAATCATGAGAGGTGCGCGAAAACACGGCGATATGGGAGAATGTATCAGAGGTGCGAGAAAACACAGCGATATAGGGGAAGTAATGAGAGGAGCGAAAACATAGTGATCTAGGTGAAGACATGAGAGATGCGCGAAAACACAGCGATATAGGGAAGCTATGAGAGGTGAGCAATAACACAGCGATAAAGGTGAATCTATGGGATGTGCGCAAAAAGACAGTAATATAGGGGAAGGTATGAGAGGTGCGCAAGGCACAGTGATATAGGGGATGCTATGGGAGGTGCGTGAATACTCAGCGATATAGGGGACATTATGAGATGTGCATGAAAACGCAGCGATATTAGGGAAGGTATGAGAGGTGCACAAAAACACAGCGATATAGGAGAAGTTATGAGAAGTGTGTGAAAACACAGCGATATAGGGTAAGGTATGAGAGGTGCAAGAAAACACAGCGATATAGGGGAAGGTATGAGAGGTGCACAAAACACAGCGATATCGGGGAAGCTATGGGCGGTGCGCGAAAAAACGGCGATATAGGGGAAGGTATGAGAGGTGCGCGAAGGCACAGTGATATAGGGTATGCTATGGGAGGTGCGCAAATACACAGTGATATAGGGGACGTTATGAGATGTGAATGAAAACACGGCGATATTGGGGAAGCCATTGGAGGTGTGCGAAAATACAGCAATGTCGGGGACCGTATGGGAGGTATGCGAAAACAGGGCGACATAGGTTAATGTATGAGAGGAGCGCGAAGGCACAGCAATATAAGGGATGCTGTGGGACGTGCGCGAATACACAGCGATATAGGGGACGTTATGAGATGTGCATGAAAACACGGCAATATAGGGGAAGGTATAAGAGCTGCGCAAAAATACAGCGATATAGGAGAAGTTATGAGAGGTGCGTGATAGCACAGCGATATAAGGGAAGGCAGGAGAGGTGCACGAAAACACAGCGATATTGGGGAAGGTATGGGAGGTGCGCGAAAACAGGGCGATATAGGGGAATTTATGAGAGGTGCGCGAAGGCACAGCGATACAGGGGATGCTATGAGAGGTGCGCGAAAACACCGTGATATAGGGGAAGACATGAGAGGTGCGCAAAAACAGGGCAATATACTGGAACCTATGGGATGTGCGCGAAACCACGGCGGTACAGGGGAATGTATCAGAGGTGCGAGAAAACACAGTGATATAGGGGACGCTATGGGACATGCACAAAAAAACAGTGATATAGGGGAAGGTATGAGAGGTGTGCGAGAACACGGCGATATAGGGGAAATTGTGAGAGGTGCGCGAAAACATGGCAATACAGGAGAATGTATCAGAGGTGCGAGAAAACACAGCGATATAGGGGAAGTAAAAATAGGAGCGAAAACATAGCGATATAGGTGAAGACATGAGAGGTGCACGAAAACACGGCGATATAGGGGAAGCCGTGAGAGGTGAGCAATAACACAGAGATAAAGGTGAAGCTATGGGATGTGCGCGAAAAGACAGCGATATAGGGGTATGTATGAGAGGTGCACAAAAACACAGCGATATAGGAGAAGTTATGAGAGGTGTGTGAAAACACAGCGATATAGGGGAAGGTATGAGAGGTGCACGAAAAAACTGCGATATAGGGGAAGATATGACAGGTGCACGAAAACACTGCGATATAGGGGAGGGACTGGGAGGTGCGCGAAAACAGGGTGATATAGGGGAAGGTATGAGAGGTGCGCGAAGGCACAGCGATATAGGGGATGCTATGGGAGGTGCGTGAATACACAGCGATATAGGGGACGATATGAGATGTGCATGAAAACTCAGCGATATTAGGGAAGATATGAGAGATGCACAAAAACACAGCAATATAGGAGAAGTTATGAGAGGTGTGTGAAAACACAGCGATATAGGGTAAGGTATGAGATGTGCATGAAAACACGGCGATATTGAGGAAGACATGAGAGGTGTGCGAAAAGACAGCGATATAGGGGAAATTATGGAAGGTGTGCGAAATCAGGGCGATATAGGGGAAGGCATGAAAGGTGCGCAAAGGAACAGCGATACAGGGGATGATATGGGAGGTGCGTGAATACACAGCGATATAGGGGACGTTAAGACATGTGCATGAAAACACGGCGATATTTGGGAAGCCGTGAGAGGGGCGCAAAAATACAGCGATATAGGAGAAGTTATGAGAGGTGTGTGAAGTCACAGCCATATAGGGGGAGGTATGAGAGGTGAGCAATAACACAGCGATAAAGGTGAAGCTATGGGATGTGCGTTAAAAGACAGCGATATAGGGGAAGGTATGAGAGGTGTGCGAAAACAGCAATGTAGGCGAAGCTATGGGAGGTGCGCGAAAACACAGCGATATAGGGGAAGTTATGAAAGGTGCACGAAAACACAGCGATATCGGGGAAGCTATAGGAGGTGCGCGAAAAAAGGGCGATATAGGGGAAGGTATGAGAGGTGCGCGAAGGCACAGTGATATAGGGTATGCTATGGGAGGTGCACAAATACACAGCGATATATGGGACGTTATGAGATGTGCATGAAAACACGGCAATATAGGGGATGGTATGAGATGTGCGCAAAAGTACAGCGATATAGGAGAAGTTATGAGTGGTGCGTGAAAACACAGCGACATAGGGGAAGGTATGAGAGGTGCACGAAAGCACAGCGATATAGGGGAAGGTATGGGAGGTGCGCGAAAACAGGGCGATATAGGGGACGTTAAGAGATGTGCATGAAAACAGGGCAATATAGGGGAAGGTATGAGATGTGCGCAAAAATACAGCGATACAGGAGAAGTTATGAGAGGTGCTTGAAAACACAGCTATATAGGGAAGGTATGAGAGGTGTATGAAAGCACAGCGATATAGGGGAAGGTATGGGAGCTGCGCAAAAACAGGTTGATATAGGGGAAGGTATGAGAGGTGCCCGAAAACACAGCGATATAGGCGACGCTATGGGACGTGCGCAAAAAGATAGCGATATAGGGGAAAGTATGAGAGGTGCGCGAAAACTTGGCGTTACAATAGAATGCATCAGATGTGCGAGAAAAAACAGCGATGTAGGGGAAGTTATGAGAGGTGCGCGAAAACACAGCGGTATAGGGGACGCTATGAGACGTGCGCAAAAACACAGTGATATAGAGGAAGGTATGAGAGGTGTGCGAGAACACGGCGATATAGGGAAAATCATGAGAGGTGCGCGAAAACACGGCGATATGGGAGAATGTATCAGAGGTGCGAGAAAACACAGCGATATAGGGGAAGTAATGAGAGGAGCGAAAACATAGTGATCTAGGTGAAGACATGAGAGATGCGCGAAAACACAGCGATATAGGGGAAGCTATGAGAGGTGAGCAATAACACAGCGATAAAGGTGAATCTATGGGATGTGCGCAAAAAGACAGTAATATAGGGGAAGGTATGAGAGGTGCGCAAGGCACAGTGATATAGGGGATGCTATGGGAGGTGCGTGAATACTCAGCGATATAGGGGACATTATGAGATGTGCATGAAAACGCAGCGATATTAGGGAAGGTATGAGAGGTGCACAAAAACACAGCGATATAGGAGAAGTTATGAGAGGTGTGTGAAAACACAGCGATATAGGGTAAGGTATGAGATGTGCATGAAAACACGGCGATATTGAGGAAGACATGAGAGGTGTGCGAAAAGACAGCGATATAGGGGAAATTATGGAAGGTGTGCGAAATCAGGGCGATATAGGGGAAGGCATGAAAGGTGCGCAAAGGAACAGCGATACAGGGGATGATATGGGAGGTGCGTGAATACACAGCGATATAGGGGACGTTAAGACATGTGCATGAAAACACGGCGATATTTGGGAAGCCGTGAGAGGGGCGCAAAAATACAGCGATATAGGAGAAGTTATGAGAGGTGTGTGAAGTCACAGCCATATAGGGGGAGGTATGAGAGGTGAGCAATAACACAGCGATAAAGGTGAAGCTATGGGATGTGCGTTAAAAGACAGCGATATAGGGGAAGGTATGAGAGGTGTGCGAAAACAGCAATGTAGGCGAAGCTATGGGAGGTGCGCGAAAACACAGCGATATAGGGGACGTTATGAGATGTGTATGAATACACAGCGATATTGGGGAAGCCCTGAGAGGTGCGCGAAAACACAGCGATATAGGGGAAGGTATGAGAGGTGCACAAAAACACAGCGATATCGGGGAAGCTATGGGCGGTGCGCGAAAAAACGGCGATATAGGGGAAGGTATGAGAGGTGCGCGAAGGCACAGTGATATAGGGTATGCTATGGGAGGTGCGCAAATACACAGTGATATAGGGGACGTTATGAGATGTGAATGAAAACACGGCGATATTGGGGAAGCCATTGGAGGTGTGCGAAAATACAGCAATGTCGGGGACCGTATGGGAGGTATGCGAAAACAGGGCGACATAGGTTAATGTATGAGAGGAGCGCGAAGGCACAGCAATATAAGGGATGCTGTGGGACGTGCGCGAATACACAGCGATATAGGGGACGTTATGAGATGTGCATGAAAACACGGCAATATAGGGGAAGGTATAAGAGCTGCGCAAAAATACAGCGATATAGGAGAAGTTATGAGAGGTGCGTGATAGCACAGCGATATAAGGGAAGGCAGGAGAGGTGCACGAAAACACAGCGATATTGGGGAAGGTATGGGAGGTGCGCGAAAACAGGGCGATATAGGGGAATTTATGAGAGGTGCGCGAAGGCACAGCGATACAGGGGATGCTATGAGAGGTGCGCGAAAACACCGTGATATAGGGGAAGACATGAGAGGTGCGCAAAAACAGGGCAATATACTGGAACCTATGGGATGTGCGCGAAACCACGGCGGTACAGGGGAATGTATCAGAGGTGCGAGAAAACACAGTGATATAGGGGACGCTATGGGACATGCACAAAAAAACAGTGATATAGGGGAAGGTATGAGAGGTGTGCGAGAACACGGCGATATAGGGGAAATTGTGAGAGGTGCGCGAAAACATGGCAATACAGGAGAATGTATCAGAGGTGCGAGAAAACACAGCGATATAGGGGAAGTAAAAATAGGAGCGAAAACATAGCGATATAGGTGAAGACATGCGAGGTGCGCGAAAACACGGCGATACAGGGTAATCTATGAGAGGTGAGCAATAACACAGCGATCAAGGTGAAGCTATGGGATGTGCGCGAAAACAGCGATGTAGGCGAAGCTATGGGAGGTGCGCGAAAACACAGCGATATAGGGGACGGTATGAGATGTGCATGAATACACGGTGATATTGGGGAAGCCATGAGAGGTGCCTGAAAACAAAACGATATAGCGGAGGGTATGAGAGATGTGCAAATACACAGCGATAGAGGAGTAGTTAAGAGAGGTGCGTGAAAACACAGTAATATAGGGGAAGATATGAGAGGAGCACGAAAACACAGCGATATCGGGGAAGGTATGGGAGGTGCGCGAAAACAGGGTGATATACGGGAATGCATGAGAGATGCGCGAAGGCACAGTGATATGGGAATGGTATGGGAGGTGTACGAATACACAGCGATATAGGGGACGTTATGAGATGTGCAGGAAAACACATCAATATAGGGGAAGGTATGAGATGTGCGCAAAAATACATCGATATAGGAGAAGGTATGAGAGGTGCACGAAAACAGCGATGTAGGAGAAGCTATGAGAGGTGAGTGAAAGCACAGCGATATACGGGAAGGTATGAGATGTTCATGAACACACGGCGATAGTCGGGAAGCCACGATAGTTGTGCGAAAACACAGCGATATAGGGGAAGGTATGAGAGCAGCGTGAAAACACAGTGATATTGGGGAAGGTATGAGAGGAGCGTGAAAACAGGGCGATATAGGGGAAGTTATGAGAGGTGCGTGAAAACCCAGCGACATTGGGGACGTTATGAGATGTGCATGAAAACACGGCGATATAGGGTAAGCTATGAGAGGTGAGCAATAACACAGCGATCAAGGTGAAGCTATGGGATGTGCGCGAAAACAGCGATGTAGGCGAAGCTATGGGAGGTGCACGAAAACTCAGCGATATAGGGGACAGTATGAGATGTGCATGAATACATGGCGATATTGGGGAAACCATGAGAGGTGCCTGAAAACACAGCGATATAGGGGAAATCATGAGAGGTGTGCAAAAACACGGCGATATGGGAGAATGTATCAGAGGTGCGAGAAAACGCAGCAATATAGGGGAAATAATGAGAGTAGCGAAAACATAGCGATCTAGGTGAAGACATGAGAGGTGCGCAAAAACAGGGCGATATAGGGGAAGCTATGAGAGGTGAGCAAAAACACGGCGATACAGGGGAAGCTATGAGAGCTGAGCAATAACACAGCGATAAAGGTGAATCTATGGGATGTGCGCGAAAAGACAGCGATATGGGGAAGGTATGAGAGGTGCACAAGGCACAGCGATATAGGGGATGCTATGGGAGGTGCGTGTATACACAGTGATATAGGGGACGTGATGAGAGGTGCATAAAAACACAGCGATATAGGAGAAGTTATGAGGGGTGTGTGAAAACACAGCGATATAGGGGAAGGTATGAGAGGTGCAGGAAAACAGCGATATAGGTGAAGGAATGGGAGGTACGCGAAAACAGGGCGATATAGGGGACAGTATGAGGTGTGCATGAATACACGGCGATAATTGGGAAACAATGACAGGTGTGCGAAAATACAGCGATATAGGGGAAGGTATGAGAGGTGCACGAAAACACAGCAATATAGGGGAAGTATGGGAGCTGCGCGAAAACAGGGCAATATAGTGGAAGGTATGAGAGGTGCCCGAAATCACAGCGATATAGGCAACGTTATGGGACTTGCGTGAAAACACGACGATACAGGGGAATGTATCAGAGGAACGAGAAAACACAGCGATATAAGGGAAGTAATCAGAGGAGCGAAAACATATCAATATAGGTGAAGACATGAGAGGTGCACGAAAACACGGCGATATAGGGGAAGCCGTGAGAGGTGAGCAATAACACAGAGATAAAGGTGAAGCTATGGGATGTGCGCGAAAAGACAGCGATATAGGGGTTTGTATGAGAGGTGCGTGAAAACACAGCGATATAGGGGACGGTATGAGATGTGCATGAATACACGGCGATATTTGGGAAGCCGTGAGAGGGGCGCAAAAATACAGCGATATAGGAGAAGTTATGAGAGGTGTGTGAAGTCACAGCCATATAGGGGGAGGTATGAGAGGTGAGCAATAACACAGCGATAAAGGTGAAGCTATGGGATGTGCGTTAAAAGACAGCGATATAGGGGAAGGTATGAGAGGTGTGCGAAAACAGCAATGTAGGCGAAGCTATGGGAGGTGCGCGAAAACACAGCGATATAGGGGACGTTATGAGATGTGTATGAATACACAGCGATATTGGGGAAGCCCTGAGAGGTGCGCGAAAACACAGCGATATAGGGGAAGGTATGAGAGGTGCACAAAAACACAGCGATATCGGGGAAGCTATGGGCGGTGCGCGAAAAAACGGCGATATAGGGGAAGGTATGAGAGGTGCGCGAAGGCACAGTGATATAGGGTATGCTATGGGAGGTGCGCAAATACACAGTGATATAGGGGACGTTATGAGATGTGAATGAAAACACGGCGATATTGGGGAAGCCATTGGAGGTGTGCGAAAATACAGCAATGTCGGGGACCGTATGGGAGGTATGCGAAAACAGGGCGACATAGGTTAATGTATGAGAGGAGCGCGAAGGCACAGCAATATAAGGGATGCTGTGGGACGTGCGCGAATACACAGCGATATAGGGGACGTTATGAGATGTGCATGAAAACACGGCAATATAGGGGAAGGTATAAGAGCTGCGCAAAAATACAGCGATATAGGAGAAGTTATGAGAGGTGCGTGATAGCACAGCGATATAAGGGAAGGCAGGAGAGGTGCACGAAAACACAGCGATATTGGGGAAGGTATGGGAGGTGCGCGAAAACAGGGCGATATAGGGGAATTTATGAGAGGTGCGCGAAGGCACAGCGATACAGGGGATGCTATGAGAGGTGCGCGAAAACACCGTGATATAGGGGAAGACATGAGAGGTGCGCAAAAACAGGGCAATATACTGGAACCTATGGGATGTGCGCGAAACCACGGCGGTACAGGGGAATGTATCAGAGGTGCGAGAAAACACAGTGATATAGGGGACGCTATGGGACATGCACAAAAAAACAGTGATATAGGGGAAGGTATGAGAGGTGTGCGAGAACACGGCGATATAGGGGAAATTGTGAGAGGTGCGCGAAAACATGGCAATACAGGAGAATGTATCAGAGGTGCGAGAAAACACAGCGATATAGGGGAAGTAAAAATAGGAGCGAAAACATAGCGATATAGGTGAAGACATGCGAGGTGCGCGAAAACACGGCGATACAGGGTAATCTATGAGAGGTGAGCAATAACACAGCGATCAAGGTGAAGCTATGGGATGTGCGCGAAAACAGCGATGTAGGCGAAGCTATGGGAGGTGCGCGAAAACACAGCGATATAGGGGACGGTATGAGATGTGCATGAATACACGGTGATATTGGGGAAGCCATGAGAGGTGCCTGAAAACAAAACGATATAGCGGAGGGTATGAGAGATGTGCAAATACACAGCGATAGAGGAGTAGTTAAGAGAGGTGCGTGAAAACACAGTAATATAGGGGAAGATATGAGAGGAGCACGAAAACACAGCGATATCGGGGAAGGTATGGGAGGTGCGCGAAAACAGGGTGATATACGGGAATGCATGAGAGATGCGCGAAGGCACAGTGATATGGGAATGGTATGGGAGGTGTACGAATGCACAGCGATATAGGGGACGTTATGAGATGTGCAGGAAAACACATCAATATAGGGGAAGGTATGAGATGTGCGCAAAAATACATCGATATAGGAGAAGGTATGAGAGGTGCACGAAAACAGCGATGTAGGAGAAGCTATGAGAGGTGAGTGAAAGCACAGCGATATACGGGAAGGTATGAGATGTTCATGAACACACGGCGATAGTCGGGAAGCCACGATAGTTGTGCGAAAACACAGCGATATAGGGGAAGGTATGAGAGCAGCGTGAAAACACAGTGATATTGGGGAAGGTATGAGAGGAGCGTGAAAACAGGGCGATATAGGGGAAGTTATGAGAGGTGCGTGAAAACCCAGCGACATTGGGGACGTTATGAGATGTGCATGAAAACACGGCGATATAGGGTAAGCTATGAGAGGTGAGCAATAACACAGCGATCAAGGTGAAGCTATGGGATGTGCGCGAAAACAGCGATGTAGGCGAAGCTATGGGAGGTGCACGAAAACTCAGCGATATAGGGGACAGTATGAGATGTGCATGAATACATGGCGATATTGGGGAAACCATGAGAGGTGCCTGAAAACACAGCGATATAGGGGAAATCATGAGAGGTGTGCAAAAACACGGCGATATGGGAGAATGTATCAGAGGTGCGAGAAAACGCAGCAATATAGGGGAAGTAATGAGAGTAGCGAAAACATAGCGATCTAGGTGAAGACATGAGAGGTGCGCAAAAACAGGGCGATATAGGGGAAGCTATGAGAGGTGAGCAAAAACACGGCGATACAGGGGAAGCTATGAGAGCTGAGCAATAACACAGCGATAAAGGTGAATCTATGGGATGTGCGCGAAAAGACAGCGATATGGGGAAGGTATGAGAGGTGCACAAGGCACAGCGATATAGGGGATGCTATGGGAGGTGCGTGTATACACAGTGATATAGGGGACGTGATGAGAGGTGCATAAAAACACAGCGATATAGGAGAAGTTATGAGGGGTGTGTGAAAACACAGCGATATAGGGGAAGGTATGAGAGGTGCAGGAAAACAGCGATATAGGTGAAGGAATGGGAGGTACGCGAAAACAGGGCGATATAGGGGACAGTATGAGGTGTGCATGAATACACGGCGATAATTGGGAAACAATGACAGGTGTGCGAAAATACAGCGATATAGGGGAAGGTATGAGAGGTGCACGAAAACACAGCAATATAGGGGAAGTATGGGAGCTGCGCGAAAACAGGGCAATATAGTGGAAGGTATGAGAGGTGCCCGAAATCACAGCGATATAGGCAACGTTATGGGACTTGCGTGAAAACACGACGATACAGGGGAATGTATCAGAGGAACGAGAAAACACAGCGATATAAGGGAAGTAATCAGAGGAGCGAAAACATATCAATATAGGTGAAGACATGAGAGGTGCACGAAAACACGGCGATATAGGGGAAGCCGTGAGAGGTGAGCAATAACACAGAGATAAAGGTGAAGCTATGGGATGTGCGCGAAAAGACAGCGATATAGGGGTTTGTATGAGAGGTGCGTGAAAACACAGCGATATAGGGGACGGTATGAGATGTGCATGAATACACGGCGATATTTGGGAAGCCGTGAGAGGGGCGCAAAAATACAGCGATATAGGAGAAGTTATGAGAGGTGTGTGAAGTCACAGCCATATAGGGGGAGGTATGAGAGGTGAGCAATAACACAGCGATAAAGGTGAAGCTATGGGATGTGCGTTAAAAGACAGCGATATAGGGGAAGGTATGAGAGGTGTGCGAAAACAGCAATGTAGGCGAAGCTATGGGAGGTGCGCGAAAACACAGCGATATAGGGGACGTTATGAGATGTGTATGAATACACAGCGATATTGGGGAAGCCCTGAGAGGTGCGCGAAAACACAGCGATATAGGGGAAGGTATGAGAGGTGCACAAAAACACAGCGATATCGGGGAAGCTATGGGCGGTGCGCGAAAAAACGGCGATATAGGGGAAGGTATGAGAGGTGCGCGAAGGCACAGTGATATAGGGTATGCTATGGGAGGTGCGCAAATACACAGTGATATAGGGGACGTTATGAGATGTGAATGAAAACACGGCGATATTGGGGAAGCCATTGGAGGTGTGCGAAAATACAGCAATGTCGGGGACCGTATGGGAGGTATGCGAAAACAGGGCGACATAGGTTAATGTATGAGAGGAGCGCGAAGGCACAGCAATATAAGGGATGCTGTGGGACGTGCGCGAATACACAGCGATATAGGGGACGTTATGAGATGTGCATGAAAACACGGCAATATAGGGGAAGGTATAAGAGCTGCGCAAAAATACAGCGATATAGGAGAAGTTATGAGAGGTGCGTGATAGCACAGCGATATAAGGGAAGGCAGGAGAGGTGCACGAAAACACAGCGATATTGGGGAAGGTATGGGAGGTGCGCGAAAACAGGGCGATATAGGGGAATTTATGAGAGGTGCGCGAAGGCACAGCGATACAGGGGATGCTATGAGAGGTGCGCGAAAACACCGTGATATAGGGGAAGACATGAGAGGTGCGCAAAAACAGGGCAATATACTGGAACCTATGGGATGTGCGCGAAACCACGGCGGTACAGGGGAATGTATCAGAGGTGCGAGAAAACACAGTGATATAGGGGACGCTATGGGACATGCACAAAAAAACAGTGATATAGGGGAAGGTATGAGAGGTGTGCGAGAACACGGCGATATAGGGGAAATTGTGAGAGGTGCGCGAAAACATGGCAATACAGGAGAATGTATCAGAGGTGCGAGAAAACACAGCGATATAGGGGAAGTAAAAATAGGAGCGAAAACATAGCGATATAGGTGAAGACATGCGAGGTGCGCGAAAACACGGCGATACAGGGTAATCTATGAGAGGTGAGCAATAACACAGCGATCAAGGTGAAGCTATGGGATGTGCGCGAAAACAGCGATGTAGGCGAAGCTATGGGAGGTGCGCGAAAACACAGCGATATAGGGGACGGTATGAGATGTGCATGAATACACGGTGATATTGGGGAAGCCATGAGAGGTGCCTGAAAACAAAACGATATAGCGGAGGGTATGAGAGATGTGCAAATACACAGCGATAGAGGAGTAGTTAAGAGAGGTGCGTGAAAACACAGTAATATAGGGGAAGATATGAGAGGAGCACGAAAACACAGCGATATCGGGGAAGGTATGGGAGGTGCGCGAAAACAGGGCGATATACGGGAATGCATGAGAGATGCGCGAAGGCACAGTGATATGGGAATGGTATGGGAGGTGTACGAATACACAGCGATATAGGGGACGTTATGAGATGTGCAGGAAAACACATCAATATAGGGGAAGGTATGAGATGTGCGCAAAAATACATCGATATAGGAGAAGGTATGAGAGGTGCACGAAAACAGCGATGTAGGAGAAGCTATGAGAGGTGAGTGAAAGCACAGCGATATACGGGAAGGTATGAGATGTTCATGAACACACGGCGATAGTCGGGAAGCCACGATAGTTGTGCGAAAACACAGCGATATAGGGGAAGGTATGAGAGCAGCGTGAAAACACAGTGATATTGGGGAAGGTATGAGAGGAGCGTGAAAACAGGGCGATATAGGGGAAGTTATGAGAGGTGCGTGAAAACCCAGCGACATTGGGGACGTTATGAGATGTGCATGAAAACACGGCGATATAGGGTAAGCTATGAGAGGTGAGCAATAACACAGCGATCAAGGTGAAGCTATGGGATGTGCGCGAAAACAGCGATGTAGGCGAAGCTATGGGAGGTGCACGAAAACACAGCGATATAGGGGACAGTATGAGATGTGCATGAATACATGGCGATATTGGGGAAACCATGAGAGGTGCCTGAAAACACAGCGATATAGGGGAAATCATGAGAGGTGTGCAAAAACACGGCGATATGGGAGAATGTATCAGAGGTGCGAGAAAACGCAGCAATATAGGGGAAGTAATGAGAGTAGCGAAAACATAGCGATCTAGGTGAAGACATGAGAGGTGCGCAAAAACAGGGCGATATAGGGGAAGCTATGAGAGGTGAGCAAAAACACGGCGATACAGGGGAAGCTATGAGAGCTGAGCAATAACACAGCGATAAAGGTGAATCTATGGGATGTGCGCGAAAAGACAGCGATATGGGGAAGGTATGAGAGGTGCACAAGGCACAGCGATATAGGGGATGCTATGGGAGGTGCGTGTATACACAGTGATATAGGGGACGTGATGAGAGGTGCATAAAAACACAGCGATATAGGAGAAGTTATGAGGGGTGTGTGAAAACACAGCGATATAGGGGAAGGTATGAGAGGTGCAGGAAAACAGCGATATAGGTGAAGGAATGGGAGGTACGCGAAAACAGGGCGATATAGGGGACAGTATGAGGTGTGCATGAATACACGGCGATAATTGGGAAACAATGACAGGTGTGCGAAAATACAGTGATATAGGGGAAGGTATGAGAGGTGCACGAAAACACAGCAATATAGGGGAAGTATGGGAGCTGCGCGAAAACAGGGCAATATAGTGGAAGGTATGAGAGGTGCCCGAAATCACAGCGATATAGGCAACGTTATGGGACTTGCGTGAAAACACGACGATACAGGGGAATGTATCAGAGGAACGAGAAAACACAGCGATATAAGGGAAGTAATCAGAGGAGCGAAAACATATCAATATAGGTGAAGACATGAGAGGTGCACGAAAACACGGCGATATAGGGGAAGCCGTGAGAGGTGAGCAATAACACAGAGATAAAGGTGAAGCTATGGGATGTGCGCGAAAAGACAGCGATATAGGGGTTTGTATGAGAGGTGCGTGAAAACACAGCGATATAGGGGACGGTATGAGATGTGCATGAATACACGGCGATACTCGGGAAATAATGACAGGCGTGCAAAAACACAGCGATATAGGGGAAGGTTTGAGAGGTGCGTGAGTACGGCGATATAGGGGAAGTTATGCGAGGTGCATGAAAACACAGCGATATAGGGGACATTATGAGATGTGCATGAAAACACGGCGATATAGGGAAGGTATGAGAGGTGAGCAAAGGCACAGCGATATAGGGGATGTTATGGGAGGTGCGCGAATACAGGGCGATATAGGGGAAGGTATGTGAGGTGCACGAAGGCACAGCGATTTAGGGGATGCTATGGGAGGTGCGCGAAAACAGGGCGATATATGGGAAGGTATGAGAGGTGCACAAAAACACAGCGATATAGGAGAAGTTATGAGAGGTGTGTGATAACACAGCGATATAGGGGAAGGTATGAGAGGTGCACGAAAAAACTGCGATATAGGGGAAGATATGACAGGTGCACGAAAACACTGCGATATAGGGGAGGGACTGGGAGGTGCGCGAAAACAGGGTGATATAGGGGAAGGTATGAGAGGTGCGCGAAGGCACAGCGATATAGGGGATGCTATGGGAGGTGCGTGAATACACAGCGATATAGGGGACGTTATGAGATGTGCATGAAAACGCAGCGATATTAGGGAAGATATGACAGATGCACAAAAACACAGCGATATAGGAGAAGTTATGAGAGGTGTGTGAAAACACAGCGATATAGGGTAAGGTATGAGATGTGCATGAAAACACGGCGATATTGAGGAAGACATGAGAGGTGTGCGAAAAGACAGCGATATAGGGGTAATTATGGAAGGTGTGCGAAATCAGGGCGATATAGGGGAAGGCATGAAAGGTGCGCAAAGGAACAGCGATACAGGGGATGATATGGGAGGTGCGTGAATACACAGCGATATAGGGGACGTTAAGACATGTGCATGAAAACACGGCGATATTTGGGAAGCCGTGAGAGGGGCGCAAAAATACAGCGATATAGGAGAAGTTATGAGAGGTGTGTGAAGTCACAGCCATATAGGGGGAGGTATGAGAGGTGAGCAATAACACAGCGATAAAGGTGAAGCTATGGGATGTGCGTTAATAGACAGCGATATAGGGGAAGGTATGAGAGGTGTGCGAAAACAGCAATGTAGGCGAAGCTATGGGAGGTGCGCGAAAACACAGCGATATAGGGGAAGTTATGAAAGGTGCACGAAAACACAGCGATATCGGGGAAGCTATAGGAGGTGCGCGAAAAAAGGGCGATATAGGGGAAGGTATGAGAGGTGCGCGAAGGCACAGTGATATAGGGTATGCTATGGGAGGTGCACAAATACACAGCGATATACGGGACGTTATGAGATGTGCATGAAAACACGGCAATATAGGGGATGGTATGAGATGTGCGCAAAAGTACAGCGATATAGGAGAAGTTATGAGTGGTGCATGAAAACACAGCGACATAGGGGAAGGTATGAGAGGTGCACGAAAGCACAGCGATATAGGGGAAGGTATGGGAGGTGCGCGAAAACAGGTTGATATAGGGGAAGGTATGAGAGGTGCCCGAAAACACAGCGATATAGGCGACGCTATGGGACGTGCGCAAAAAGACAGCGATATAGGGGAAAGTATGAGAGGTGCGCGAAAACTTGGCGTTACAATAGAATGCATCAGATGTGCGAGAAAAAACAGCGATGTAGGGGAAGACCTGAGAGGTGCGCGAAAACGGCAATATAGTGGAAGCTATGGGATGTGCGTGAAAACAGGGCGATATAGGGGAAGTTATGAGAGGTGCGCAAAAACACAGCGGTATAGGGGACGCTATGAGACGTGCGCAAAAACACAGTGATATAGAGGAAGGTATGAGAGGTGTGCGAGAACACGGCGATATAGGGAAAATCATGAGAGGTGCGCGAAAACACGGCGATATGGGAGAATGTATCAGAGGTGCGAGAAAACACAGCGATATAGGGGAAGTAATGAGAGGAGCGAAAACATAGTGATCTAGGTGAAGACATGAGAGATGCGCGAAAACACAGCGATATAGGGGAAGCTATGAGAGGTGAGCAATAACACAGCGATAAAGGTGAATCTATGGGATGTGCGCAAAAAGACAGTAATATAGGGGAAGGTATGAGAGGTGCGCAAGGCACAGTGATATAGGGGATGCTATGGGAGGTGCGTGAATACTCAGCGATATAGGGGACATTATGAGATGTGCATGAAAACGCAGCGATATTAGGGAAGGTATGAGAGGTGCACAAAAACACAGCGATATAGGAGAAGTTATGAGAAGTGTGTGAAAACACAGCGATATAGGGTAAGGTATGAGAGGTGCAAGAAAACACAGCGATATAGGGGAGGGAATGGGAGGGGCGCGAAAACAGGGCCATATAGGGGACGTTGTGAGATGTGCATAAAAACGCAGATGCTGTTAGGGAATGTATGAGAGGTACACAAAAACACAGCAATATAGGAGAATTTATGAGAGGTGCTTGGAAACTCAGCGATATAGAGGGAGATATGAGAGGTGCATGAAAACACGGTGAAATAGGGGAAGCTATGAGAGGTGAGCAATAAGTCAGCGATAAAGGTGAAGCTATGGGATGTGCGCGAAAAGACAGCGCTATAGAGGAAGCTATGAGAGGTGCGCGAAAACACAGCGATATAGGCGAAGCCACAGGAGGTGCGCGAAAACAGTGCGATATAAGGGACAGCATGAGAGGTGCGCAAAGGCTCAGCGGTATAGTGGATGCTATGGGAGGTGCGTGAATACACAGCGATATAGGGGACGTTATGAGATGTGCATGAAAACACGGCGATATTGGGGAAGACATGAGAGGTGTGCGAAAAGACAGCGATATAGCGGAAGGTATGGGAGGTGTGCGAAAACAGGGCGATATAAGGGAAGGTATGAGAGGTGCGCAAAGGAACAGCGATATAGGGGATGCTATGGGAGGTACTCGAATACACAGCGATATGGGGACGTTAAGAGATGTGCATGAAAACACGGCGATATTGGGGAAGCCATGAGAGGGGCGCAAAAATACAGCGATATAGGAGAAGTTATGAGAGGTGCGTGAAAACACAGCGATATAGGTGGAGGTACGACAGGTGAGCAATAACACAGCGATAAAAGTGAAGCTATGGGTAGTTCGCGAAAACACAGCGATATAGGGGACGGTATGAGATGTGCATGAGTACACGGTGATATTGGGGAAGCCATGAGATGTGCACGAAAACACAGCGATATAGTGGAAGGTATCAGAGGTGTGCAAAAACACAGCGGTATAGGGGGAGGTATGAGAGGTACACGAAAACACAGCGATGTAGGGGAAGGTATGGGATGTGCATGAAATCACGGCAATATTGGGGAAGCCATGAGAGGTGTGCGAAAAGACAGCGATATAGGGGAAGGTATGGGACGTGTGCGAAAACAAGGCGATATAGGCGAAGGTATGAAAGGTGCGCAAAGGAACAGCGATATAGGGGATGCTATGGGAGGTGCGTGAATACACAGCGATATAGGGGACGTTAAGAGATGTGCATGAAAACACGGCGATATAGGGGAAGTTATGAGAGGGGTGCAAAAATACAGCAATATAGGAGAAGTTATGAGAGGTGCGTGAAAACACAGCGATATGGGGGAGGTATGAGAGGTGCACGAAAACACAGCGATATAGGGGAAGGTATGGGATGTGCATGAAAACACGGCGATATTGGGGAAGCCATGAGAGGTGTGCGAAAAGACAGCGACATAGGGGAAGGTATGGGACGTGTGCGAAAACAAGGCGATATAGGGGAAGGTATGAAAGGTGTGCAAAAGAACAGCGATATAGGGGATGCTATGGGAGGTGCGTGAATACACAGCGATATAGGGGATGTTAAGAGATGTGCATGAAAACACGGCAATATTTGGGAAGCCATGAGAGGGGCGCAAAAATACAGCGATATAGGAGAAGTTATGAACGGTGCGTGAAAACACAGCCATATAGGAGGAGGTATGAGAGGTGAGCAATAACACAGCAATGTAGGCGAAGCTATGGGAGGTGCGCGAAAACACAGCGATATAGGGGACGTTATGAGATGTGCATCAAAACACGGTGATATAGGGGAAATTATGAGAGGGGTGCAAAAATACAGCTATATAGGAGAAGTTATGAGAGGTGCGTGAAAACACAACGATATAGGGGAAGATATGGGAGGTGCTTGAAAACAGGGTGATATAGGGGAAGGTATGAGAGGTGTGAAGGCTCAGCAATATAGGGGATGCTATGGGAGGTACGTGAAAACACAGTGATACAGGGGAAGACATGAGAAGTGTACGAAAACACAGCGATATAAGGGACGCTATTGGACGTGTGCGAAAACACAGTGATATAGCGGAAGATATGAGAGGTGTGCGAGAACACGGCAATATAGGGGAAATTATGAGAGGTGTGCGAAAACACGGCGATACAGGGGAATGTATCAGAATTGTGAGAACTCAGAGCGATATAGGGGAAGTAATGAGAGGAGCGGAAGCACAGCGATATAGGTGAAGACATGAAAGGTGCACTGAAACACAGCAAAATAGGGAAGCTATGAGAGGTGAGCAATAACAGCGAAAAAGGTGAAGCTCTGAGATGTGTGCGTAAAGACAGCGATATAGAGGAAGCTATGAGAGGTTCACGAAAACACAGCGATGTAGGCGAAGTTATGAGAGGTGCGTGAAAACACAGCGATATAGGTGGAGGTACGACAGGTGGGCAATAACACAGCGATAAAAGTGAAGCTATGGGTAGTTCGCGAAAACACAGCGATATAGGGGACGGTATGAGATGTGCATGAGTACACGGTGATATTGGGGAAGCCATGAGATGTGCACGAAAACACAGCGATATAGTGGAAGGTATCAGAGGTGTGCAAAAACACAGCGATATAGGAGAAGTTATGAGAGGTGCGTGAAAACACAACGATATAAGGGAAGGTATGAGATGTGCATGAAAACACGGTGATATTGGGGAAGCCATGAGAGGTGTGCGAAAAGACAGCGATATAGGGGAAGGTATGGGACGTGTGCGAAAACAAGGCGATATAGGCGAAGGTATGAAAGGTGCGCAAAGGAACAGCGATATAGGGGATGCTATGGGAGGTGCGTGAATACACAGCGATATAGGGGACGTTAAGAGATGTGCATGAAAACACGGCGATATAGGGGAAGTTATGAGAGGGGTGCAAAAATACAGCAATATAGGAGAAGTTATGAGAGGTGCGTGAAAACACAGCGATATAGGGGGAGGTATGAGAGGTGCACGAAAACACAGCGATATAGGGGAAGGTATGGGATGTGCATGAAAACACGGCGATATTGGGGAAGCCATGAGAGGTGTGCGAGAAGACAGCGACATAGGGGAAGGTATGGGACGTGTGCGAAAACAAGGCGATATAGGGGAAGGTATGAAAGGTGCGCAAAAGAACAGCGATATAGGGGATGCTATGGGAGGTGCGTGAATACACAACGATATAGGGGACGTTAAGAGATGTGCATGAAAACACGGCAATATTTGGGAAGCCATGAGAGGGGCGCAAAAATACAGCGATATAGGAGAAGTTATGAGAGGTGCGTGAAAACACAACGATATAGGGGAAGGTATGGGAGGTGCTTGAAAACAGGGTGATATAGGGGAAGGTATGAGAGGTGTGAAGGCTCAGCAATATAGGGGATGCTATGGGAGGTACGTGAAAACACAGTGATACAGGGGAAGACATGAGAAGTGTACGAAAACACAGCGATATAAGGGACGCTATTGGACGTGTGCGAAAACACAGTGATATAGCGGAAGATATGAGAGGTGTGCGAGAACACGGCAATATAGGGGAAATTATGAGAGGTGTGCGAAAACACGGCGATACAGGGGAATGTATCAGAATTGTGAGAACTCAGAGCGATATAGGGGAAGTAATGAGAGGAGCGGAAGCACAGCGATATAGGTGAAGACATGAAAGGTGCACTAAAACACAGCAAAATAGGGAAGCTATGAGAGGTGAGCAATAACAGCGAAAAAGGTGAAGCTCTGAGATGTGTGCGTAAAGACAGCGATATAGAGGAAGCTATGAGAGGTTCACGAAAACACAGCGATGTAGGCGAAGTTATGAGAGATGCGTGAAAACACAGCGATATAGGGGAAGGTATGAGATGTGCATGAAAACACCGCGATAATGAGGAAGCCATGAGAGGTGTGAGAAAAGACAGCGATATAGGGGAAGGTATGGGAGGTGTGCAAAAACAGGGCGATATAGGCGAAGGAATGAAAGGTGCGCAAAGGAACTGCGATATAGGGGATGCTATGGCAGGTGCGTGAATACGCAGCGATATAGGGGACGTTAAGAGATGTGCATGAAAACACGGCGATATTGGGGAAGTTATGAGAGTGGCGCAAGAACACAGCGATATAGGAGAAGTTATGAGAGGTGCGTGAAAACACAGCAAAATAGGGAAGCTATGAGAGGTGAGCAATAACAGCGAAAAAGGTGAAGCTATGAGATGTGTGCGTAAAGACAGCGATATAGAGGAAGCTATGAGAGGTGCGTGAAAACACAGCGATATAGGGGAAGGTATGAGATGTGCATGAAAACACGGCGATAATGGGGAAGCCATGAGAGGTGTGCGAAAAGACAGCGACATAGGGGAAGGTATGGGAGGTGTGCGAAAACAGGGCGATATAGGGGAAGGTATGAAAGGTGCGCAAAGGAACTGCGATATAGGGGATGCTATGGGAGGTGCGTGAATACACAGCGATATAGGAGAAGTTATGAGAGGTGCGTGAAAACACAGCCATATGGGGGAGGTATGAGAGGTCAGCAATAACACAGCGATAAAGGTGAAGCTATGGGATGTGCGCGAAAAGACAGCGATATAGGGGAAGGTATGAGAGATGTACGAAAACAGCAATGTAGGCGAAAATATGGGAGGTGCGCGAAAACACAGCGATATAGGGGACGTTATGAGATGTGTATGAATACACAGCGATATTGGGGAAGCCCTGAGAGGTGTGCGAAAACACAGCGATATAGGGGAAGGTATGAGAGGTGCACAAAAACACAGCGATATCGGGGAAGCTATGGGCGGTGCGCGAAATAACGGCGATATAGGGGAAGGTATGAGAGGTGCGCGAAGGCACAGTGATATAGGGTATGCTATGGGAGGTGCGCAAATACACAGTGATATAGGGGACGTTATGAGATGTGCATGAAAACACGGCAATATAGGGGATGGTATGAGATGTGCGGAAAAGTACAGCGATATAGGAGAAGTTATGAGTAGTGCGTGAAAACAGGGCGACATAGGGGAAGGTATGAGAGGTGCACGAAATCACAGCGATATAGGGGAAGGTATGGGAGGTGCGTGAAAACAGGGTGATATAGGGGACGTTAAGAGATGTGCATGAAAACAGGGCAATATAGGGGAAGGTATGAGATGTGCGCAAAAATACAGCGATATAGGAGAAGTTATGAGAGGTGCTTGAAAACACAGCTATATAGGGAAGGTATGACAGGTGCACGAAAGCACAGCGATATAGGGGAAGGTATGGGAGCTGCGCATAGGGGAAGGTAGGAGAGGTGCCCGAAAACACAGCGATATAGGCGACGCTATGGGACGTGCGCAAAAAGACGGCGATATAGGGGAAAGTATGAGAGGTGCGCGAAAGCTTGGCGTTACAATAGAATGCATCAGATGTGCGAGAAAAAACAGCGATGTAGGGGAAGACCTGAGAGGTGCGCGAAAACGGCAATATAGTGGAAGCTATGGGATGTGCGTGAAAACAGGGCGATATAGGGGAAGTTATGAGAGGTGCGCAAAAACACAGCGGTATAGGGGACGCTATGAGACGTGCGCAAAAACACAGTGATATAGAGGAAGGTATGAGAGGTGTGCGAGAACACGGCGATATAGGGAAAATCATGAGAGGTGCGCGAAAACACAGCGATATGGGAGAATGTATCAGAGGTGCGAGAAAACACAGCGATATAGGGGAAGTAATGAGAGGAGCGAAAACATAGTGATCTAGGTGAAGACATGAGAGATGCGCGAAAACACGGCGATATAGGGGAAGCTATGAGAGGTGAGCAATAACACAGCAATAAAGGTGAATCTATGGGATGTGTGAAAAAAGACAGCAATATAGGGGAAGGTATGAGAGGTGCGCAAGGCACAGCGATATAGGGGATGCTATGGGAGGTGCGTGAATACTCAGCGATATAGGGGACATTATGAGATGTGCATGAAAACGCAGCGATATTAGGGAAGGTATGAGAGGTGCACAAAAACACAGCGATATAGGAGAAGTTATGAGAAATGTGTGAAAACACAGCGATATAGGGTAAGGTATGAGAGGTGCAAAAAAACACAGCGATATAGGGGAAGGAATGGGAGGGGCGCGAAAACAGGGCCATATAGGGGACGTTGTGAGATGTGCATGAAAACGCAAATGCTGTTAGGGAAGGTATGAGAGGTACACAAAAACACAGCAATATAGGAGAATTTATGAGAGGTGCTTGGAAACACAGCGATATAGAGGGAGATATGAGAGGTGCATGAAAACACGGCGAAATAGGGGAAGCTATGAGAGGTGAGCAATAAGACAGCGATAAAGGTGAAGCTATGGGATGTGAGCGAAAAGACAGCGCTATAGAGGAAGCTATGAGAGGTGCGCAAAGGCACAGCGGTATAGTGGATGCTATGGGAGGTACGTGAATACACAGCGATATAGGGGACGTTATGAGATGTGCATGAAAACACGGCGATATTGGGGAAGACATGAGAGGTGTGCGAAAAGACAGCGATATAGGGGAAGGTATGGGAGGTGTGCGAAAACAGGGCGATATAAGGGAAGGTATGAGAGGTGCGCAAAGGAACAGCGATATAGGGGATGCTATGGGAGGTACTCGAATACACAGCGATATAGGGGACGTTAAGAGATGTGCATGAAAACACGGCGATATTGGGGAAGCCATGAGAGGGGCGCAAAAATACAGCGATATAGGAGAAGTTATGAGAGGTGCGTGAAAACACAGCGATATAGGTGGAGGTACGACAGGTGAGCAATAACACAGCGATAAAGGTGAAGCTATGGGTAGTTCGCGAAAACACAGCGATATAGGGGATGGTATGAGATGTGCATGAATACACGGTGATATTGGGGAAGCCATGAGATGTGCACGAAAACACAGCGATATAGTGGAAGGTATCAGAGGTGTGCAAAAACACAGCGATATAGGAGAAGTTATGAGAGGTGCGTGAAAACACAACGATATAGGGGAAGGTATGAGATGTGCATGAAAACACGGCGATATTGGGGAAGCCATGAGAGGTGTGCGAAAAGACAGCGATATAGGGGAAGGTATGGGATGTGTGCAAAAACAAGGCGATATAGGGGAAGGTATGAAAGGTGCGCAAAGGAACAGCGATATAGGGGATGCTATGGGAGGTGCGTGAATACACAGCGATATAGGGGACGTTAAGAGATGTGCATGAAAACACGGTGATATAGGGGAAGTTATGAGAGGGGTGCAAAAATACAGCAATATAGGAGAAGTTATGAGAGGTGCGTGAAAACACAGCGGTATAGGGGGAGGTATGAGAGGTACACGAAAACACAGCGATATAGGGGAAGGTATGGGATGTGCATGAAAACACGGCGATATTGGGGAAGCCATGAGAGGTGTGCGAAAAGACAGCAACATAGGGGAAGGTATGGGACGTGTGCGAAAACAAGGCGATATAGGGGAAGGTATGAAAGGTGTGCAAAGGAACAGCAATATAGGGGATGCTATGGGAGGTGCGTGAATACACAGCGAAAAGGGGACGTTAAGAGATGTGCATGAAAACATGGCGATATTGGGGAAGCCATGAGAGGGGCGCAAAAACACAGCGATATAGGAGAAGTTATGAGCGGTGCGTGAAAACACAGCCATATACGGGGGGGTATGAGAGGTGCATCAAAACACGGTGATATAGGGGAAATTATGAGAGGGGTGCAAAAATACTGCAATATAGGAGAAGTTATGAGAGGTGTGAAGGCTCAGCAATATAGGGGATGCTATGGGAGGTACGTGAAAACACAGTGATACAGGGGAAGACATGAGAAGTGTACGAAAACACAGCGATATAAGGGACGCTATTGGACGTGTGCGAAAACACAGTGATATAGCGGAAGATATGAGAGGTGTGCGAGAACACGGCAATATAGGGGAAATTATGAGAGGTGTGCGAAAACACGGCGATACAGGGGAATGTATCAGAATTGTGAGAACTCAGAGCGATATAGGGGAAGTAATGAGAGGAGCGGAAGCACAGCGATATAGGTGAAGACATGAAAGGTGCACTAAAACACAGCAAAATAGGGAAGCTATGAGAGGTGAGCAATAACAGCGAAAAAGGTGAAGCTCTGAGATGTGTGCGTAAAGACAGCAATATAGAGGAAGCTATGAGAGGTTCACGAAAACACAGCGATGTAGGCGAAGTTATGAGAGGTGCGTGAAAACACAGCGATATAGGGGAAGGTATGAGATGTGCATGAAAACACCGCGATAATGAGGAAGCCATGAGAGGTGTGAGAAAAGACAGCGATATAGGGGAAGGTATGGGAGGTGTGCGAAAACAGGGCGATATAGGCGAAGGAATGAAAGGTGCGCAAAGGAACTGCGATATAGGGGATGCTATGGGAGGTGCGTGAATACGCAGCGATATAGGGGACGTTAAGAGATGTGCATGAAAACACGGCGATATTGGGGAAGCCATGAGAGGGGCGCAAGAACACAGCGATATAGGAGAAGTTATGAGAGGTGCGTGAAAACACAGCAAAATAGGGAAGCTATGAGAGGTGAGCAATAACAGCGAAAAAGGTGAAGCTATGAGATGTGTGCGTAAAGACAGCGATATAGAGGAAGCTATGAGAGGTGCGTGAAAACACAGCGATATAGGGGAAGGTATGAGATGTGCATGAAAACACGGCGATAATGGGGAAGTCATGAGAGGTGTGCGAAAAGACAGCGATATAGGGGAAGGTATGGGAGGTGTGCGAAAACAGGGCGATATAGGGGAAGGTATGAAAGGTGCGCAAAGGAACTGCGATATAGGGGATGCTATGGGAGGTGCGTGAATACACAGCGATATAGGGGACGTTAAGAGATGTGCATGAAAACACGGCGATATTGGGGAAGCCATGAGAGGGGCGCAAGAACACAGCGATATAGGAGAAGTTATGAGAGGTGCGTGAAAACACAGCCATATGGTGGAGGTATGAGAGGTCAGCAATAACACAGCGATAAAGGTGAAGCTATGGGATGTGCGCGAAAAGACAGCGATATCGGGGAAGGTATGAGAGGTGTACGAAAACAGCAATGTAGGCGAAGCTATGGGAGGTGCGCGAAAACACAGCGATATAGGGGAAGGTATGAGAGGTGCACGAAAACACAGCGATATCGGGGAAGCTATGAGCGGTGCGCGAAAAAAACGGCGATATAGGGGAAGGTATGAGAGGTGCACGAAGGCACAGTGATATAGGGTATGCTATGGGAGGTGCACAAATACACAGCGATATAGGGGACGTTATGAGATGTGCAAGAAAACACGGCAATATAGGGGATGGTATGAGAGGTGCGCAAAAGTACAGCGATATAGGAGAAGTTATGAGAGGTGCTTGAAAACACAGCTATATAGGGAAGGTATGAGAGGTGCACGAAAGCACAGCGATATAGGGGAAGGTATGGGAGCTGCGCGAAAACAGGGTGATATAAGGGAAGGTATGAGAGGTGCCCGAAAACACAGCGATATAGGCAACACTATAGGACGTGCGCAAAAACACGGCGATATAGGGGAAAGTATGAGAGGTGCGCGAAAACTTGGCGTTACAAGAGAATGCATCAGAGGTGCGAGAAAAAACAGCAATGTAGGGAAGACCTGAGAGGTGCGCGAAAACGGCAATATAGTGGAAGCTATGGGACGCGCGTGAAAACAGGGCGATATAAGGGAAGTTATGAGAGGTGCGCGAAAACACAGCGGTATAGGGAGCGCTATGAGACGTGCACAAAAACACAGTGATATAGGGGAAGGTATGAGCGGTGTGCGAGAACACAGTGATATAGGGGAAATCATGAGAGGTGTGCAAAAACACGGCGATATGGGAGAATGTATCAGAGGTGCGAGAAAACGCAGCAATATAGTGGAAGTAATGAGAGTAGCGAAAACATAGCGATCTAGGTGAAGACATGAGAGGTGCGCGAAAACACGGCGATATAGGGGAAGCTGTGAGAGGTGAGCAAAAACACGGCGAAATCAGGGAAGCTATGAGAGGTGAGCAATAACACAGCGATAAAGGTGAATCTATGGGATGTGCGCAAAAAGAGCGATATAGGGGAAGGTATGAGAGGTGCGCAAGGCACAGCGATATAGGGGATGCTATGGGAGGTGCGTGAATACACAGCAATATAGGGGACATTATGAGATGTGCATGAAAACGCAGCGATATTAGGGAAGGTACGAGAGGTGCACAAAAACGGCGATATAGGAGAAGTTATGAGAAGTGTGTGAAAAAACAGCGATATAGGGTAAGGTATGAGAGGTGCACGAAAACACAGCGATATAGGGGAAGGAATGGGAGGGGCGCGAAAACAGGGCATATGGGGAAGGTATGAGAGGTGTGTGAAGGCACAGCGATACAGGGGATGCTATGGGAGGTGCGCGAATACACAGCGATATAGGGTACGTTGTGAGATGTGCATGAAATCGCAGATGATGTGAGGGAAGGTATGAGAGGTACACAAAAACACAGCAATATAGGAGAAGTTATGAGAGGTGCGTGGAAACACAGCGATATAGGGGGAGATATGAGAGGTGAGCAATAAGACAGCGATAAAGGTGAAGCTATGGGATGTGCGCGAAAAGACAGTGCTATAGAGGAAGCTATGAGAGGTGCGCGAAAACACAGCGATAAAGGCGAAGTATGGGAGGTGCGCGAAAACAGGGAGATATAGGGGACGGTATGAGAGGTGCGCGAATGCACAGCGGTATAGGGGATACTATGGGAGGTGCGTGAATACACAGCGATATAGGGGACGTTATGAGATGTGCATGAAAACACGGCGATATTGGGGAAGACATGAGAGTTGTGCGAAAAGACAGCGATATAGGGGAAGGTATGGGAGGTGTGCGAAAACAGGGCGATATAAGGGAAGGTACGAGAGGAGCGCAAAGGAACAGCGATATAGGGGATGCTATGGGAGGTACTCGAATACACAGCGATATAGGGGACGTTAAGAGATGTGCATGAAAACACAGCGATATTAGAAACATAGAAACATAGAAAATAGGTGCAGGAGTAGGCCATTCGGCCCTTCGAGCCTGCACCGCCATTTATTATGATCATGGCTGATCATCCAACTCAGAACACTGCCCCAGCCTTCCCTCCATACCCCCTGACCCCCGTAGCCACAAGGGCCATATCTAACTCCCTCTTAAATATAGCCAATGCACTGGCCTCAACTGTTTCCTGTGGCAGAGAATTCCACAGATTCACCACTCTCTGTGTGAAGAAGTTTTTCCCAATCTCGGTCCCAAAAGGCTTCCCCTCTATCCTCAAACTGTGACACCTCATTCTGGACTTCCCCAACATCGGGAACAATCTTCCTGCATCTAGCCTGTCCAATCCCTTTAGGATTTTATACGTTTCAATCAGATCCCCCCTCAATCTTCTAAATTCCAACGAATACAAGCCCAGTTCATCCAGTCTTTCTTCATATGAAAGTCCTGCCATCCCAGGAATCAATCTGGTGAACCTTCTCTGTACCCCCTCTATGGCAAGGATGTCTTTCCTCAGATTAGGGGACCAAAACTGCACACAATACTCCAGGTGTGGTCTCACCAAGGCCTTGTACAACTGCAGTAGTACCTCCCTGCTCCTGTACTCAAATCCTCTCGCTATAAATGCCAGCATACCATTCGTCTTTTTCACCGCCTGCTGTACCTGCATGCCCACTTTCAATGACTAGTGTATAATGACACCCAGGTCTCGTTGCACCTCCCCTTTTCCTAATCGGCCACCATTCAGATAATAATCTGTTTTCCTATTTTTGCCACCAAAGTGGATAACTTCACATTTATCCACATTAAATTGCATCTGCCATGAATTTGCCCACTCACCCAACCTATCCAAGTCACCCTGCAACCTCTTAGCATCCTCCTCACAGCTAACACTGCCACCCAGCTTCGTGTCATCCGCAAACTTGGAGATGCTGCATTTAATTCCCTCATCCAAGTCATTAATATATATTGCAAACAACTGGGGTCCCAGCACTGAGCCTTGCGGTACCCCACTAGTCACCACCTGCCATTCTGAAAAGGTCCCGTTTATTCCCACTCTTTGCTTCCTGTCTGCTAACCAACTCTCCACCCACACCAATACCTTACCCCCAATACCGTGTGCTTTAAGTTTGCACACTAATCTCCTGTGTGGGACCTTGTCAAAAGCCTTCTGAAAATCCAAATATACTACATCCACTGGTTCTCCCCTATCCACTCTACTAGTTGCATTCTCAAAAAATTCTATGAGATTCGTCAGACATGATTTTCCTTTCACAAATCCATTCTGACTTTGTCCGATCATTTCACCGCTTTCCAAATGTGCTGTTATCACATCCTTGATAACTGACTCCAGCAGTTTCCCCACCACCGACGTTAGGCTATCCGGTCTATAATTCTCCGGTTTCTCTCTCCCTCCTTTTTTAAAAAGTGGAGTTACATTAGCCACCCTCCAATCCTCAGGAACTAGTCCAGAATCTAACGAGTTTTGAAAAATTATCACTAACGCATCCACTATTTCTTGGGTTACTTCCTTAAGCACCCTGGGATGCAGACCATCTGGCCCTGGGGATTTATCTGCCTTCAATCCCTTCAATTTACCTAGCACCACTTCCCTACTAACATGTATTTCGCTCAGTTCCTCCATCTCACTGGACCCTTTATCCCCTACTATTTCTGGAAGATTATTTATGTCCTCCTTAGTGAAGACAGAACCAAAGTAATTATTCAATTGGTCTGCCATGTCCTTGCTCCCCATAATCAATTCACCTGTTTCTGTCTGCAGGGGACCTGCATTTGTCTTTACCAGTCTTTTACTTTTTACATATCTATAAAAGCTTTTACAGTCCGTTTTTATGTTGCCTGCCAGTTTTCTCTCATAATCTTTTTTCCCCTTCCTAATTAAACCCTTTGTCCTCATCTGCTGAACTCTGAATTTCTTCCAGTCCATGAGAGGGGCGCAAAAATACAGTGATATAGGATAAGTTATGAGAGGTGCGTGAAAACACAGCGATATAGGGGGAGGTATGACAGGTGAGCAATAACACAGCGATAAAGGTGAAGCTATGGGTAGCTCGCGAAAACACAGAGATATAGGGGACAGTATGAGATGTGCATGAATACAGGGCGATATTGGGGAAGCCATGAGAGGTGCATGAAAATACAGCGATATAGGGGAAGGTATCAGAGGTGTGCAAAAGCACAGCGATATAGGAGAAGTTATGAAAGGTGCGTGAAAACACAGCGATATAGGGGAAGGTATGAGATGTGCATGAAAACACGGCGATATTGGGGAAGGTATGAAAGGTGCACAAAGGAACAGCGATATAGGGGATGCTATGAGAGGTGCGTGAATACACAGCGATATAGGGGACGTTAAGAGATGTGCATGAAAACACGGCGATATTGGGGAAGCCATGAGAGGGACGCAAAAATACAGCGATATAGGAGAAGTTATGAGAGGTGCGTGAAAACACTTTTTCGTGCACCTTTCATAACTTCCCCTATATCGCTGTGTTTTCGCGCACCTCTCAGGGCTTCCCCAATATCGCCGTGTATTCATACACATCTCATAACGTCCCCTATATCGCTGTGTTTTCACGCACCTCCCATAGCTTCGCCTACTTTGCTGTTTTCGCACAGCTCTCATACCTTCCCCTATATCGCTGTCTTTTCGCACACATCCCATAGCTTCACCTTTATCGCTGTGTTATTGCTCATCTCTCATACCTCCCCCTATATGGCTGTGTTTTCACGCACCACTCATAACTTCTCCTATATCGCTGAATTTTTGTGCCCCTCTCATGGCTTCCCCAATATCGCCGTGTTTTCATGCACATCTCTTAACATCCCCTATATCGCTGTGTATTCACGCACCTCCCATAGCATCCCCTATATCGCTGTTCCTTTGCGCACCTTTCATACCTTCCCCTATATCGCCCTGTTTTCGCACACCTCCCATAATTTCCCCTATATCGCTGTCTTTTCTCACACCTCTCATGGCTTCCCCAATATAGCCCTGTTTTCATGCACATCTCATACCTTCCCCTATATCGCTGTGTTTTCACACACCTCTCATAACTTCTCCTATATCGCTGTGTTTTTGTGCACCTCTCATATCTTCCCTAATATCGCTGCGTTTTCATGCACATCTCATAACGTCCCCTATATCGCTGTGTATTCACGTACCTCCCATAGCATCCCCTATATCGCTGTGCCTTGCGCACCTCTCATAGCTTCTCCTATATCGCCGTGTTTTTGCTCACCTCTCATAGCTTCCCCTATATCGCCGTGTTTTCGCGCACCTCTCATGTCTTCACCTAGATCGCTATGTTTTCGCTCCTCTCAATACTTCCCCAATATCGCTGTGTTTTCTCGCACCTCTGATACATTCTCCCTTATCGCCGTGTTTTCGTGCACCTCTCATAATTTCCCCTATATCGCCGTGTTCTCGCTCACCTCTCATATCTTCCCTATATCGCTGTGTTTTTTTGCACGTCCCATAGCATCCCCTATATCGCTGTGCTTTCACGCACCTCTCATACCTTCCCCTATATCGCCGTTTTCGCGCACATCCCATAGCTTCCACTATATTGCCCTGTTTTCGCACACCTCTCATGTCTTCCCCTACATCGCTGTGTTTTCTCGCACCTCTGATGTATTCCCCTGTAACGCCAAATTTTCGCGCACCTCTCATACATTGCACTATATCGCCCTGTTTTCGAGCACCTCCCATACCTTCCCCTATTTCACTGTGATTTCGTGCACGTCTCATACCTCCCGCTATTTCGTTGTGTTTTCACGCACCTCTCACAACTTCTCCTATATCGCTGTATTTTTGCGCACATCTCATACCTTCCCTTATATTGCCCTGTTTTCATGCAGATCTCATAACGTCCCCTATATCGCCCTGTATTCGCGCACCTCCCATACCTTCCCCTATATCGCTGTGTTTTCGTACACCTCTCATACCTTCCCCTATGTCGCTGTGTTTTCACGCACTTCTCATAACTTCTCCTATATCGCTGTACTTTTGCGCACATCTCATACCATCCCCTATATTGCCGTGTTTTCATGCACATCTCATAACGTTCCCTATATTGCTGTGTATTTGCGCACCTCCCATAGCATACCCTATATCACTGTGCCTTCGCGCACCTCTCATAACTTCCCCTATATCGCCCTGTTTTCGCGCACCTCCAATACCTTCCCCAATATCGTTGTGTTTTCGCACACCTCTCACACCTTCCCCTATATTGTGGTGATTTGTGCACCTTTCGCAGCTTCCCCTGTATCGAAGTATTTTTGTGCACCTCTCATACCTGCCCCTATAGCTCCGTGTTTTTGCAGACCTCTCATAGCTTCCCCTATATCGCTGTGCTTTCGCGTACCTCGCATACCTTCCCCTATATCGTTGTGTTTTCGTGCACCTCTCATACCTACCACTGTATCGATGTGTTTTCATGCACCTCCCATAGCCTCCCATTTTTCGCCGTATTTTCGCGCACCTCTCATAGTTTCCCATATATTGCGATGTTTTCGCACACCTCTCATATCTTCCCGCAAATCGTTGTGTTTTTGCGCACCTCTCATACCTTCCCCTATATCGCCGTGTTCGGCGCACCCCCCATAGCTTGCAATATATCACTGTCTGCTCGCGCACCTCTCACACCTTCCACAATATCGCTGTGTTTCCGCGCACCTCTCGTATCTTCCCTTATACCGATGTGCTTTTGTGCACCACTCATAGCTTCCCCTATGTTGCCGTGTTTTCGTGCACCTCGCGTAGCTTTCCCTATATCGTTGTGTTTTCGCGCACCTCTCATACCTTTCCCTATATCAACATGTTTTCGCGCACCTCTCATACCTTCCCCTCTATCGCTGTGTTTTTGCGCACATCTCATAGCTTTCCATATATTGCAATGTTTTCGTGCACCTCGCATAGCTTCCCGTATATCTTTGTGTTTACGTGCACCTCTCATATCTTCTCCTATATCGCTGTGTTATTGCTCATCTCTCAAGGCTTTGCCTATATCGCCATGTCCTCACGCACCTCTGATACCTTCCCCTTTTTAGCTGAGTTTTCGCTCATCTCTCATACCTTCCCCTATATCGACGTGTTTTCACACACCTTTCATACCTTCACGTATATCACAGCGATGTACGGGAAGGTATGAGAGGAGCACAAAACATGGTGATACGGGGGAAGGTATGAGAGGTGAGCAAAAACGCAGCAATATAGTGGAAGCTATAGGCAGTGTGCGAAATCACAGCGATATAGGGGAAGGTATGAGAGGTGCGCAAAAACACAGCGATATAGGGGAAGCTATAAGAGGTGAGCGAAAACACAGCAATATAGGGGAAGGTATGAGAGGTATGCGAAAACACAATGATATTGGGGAAGCTATGGGACGTGCAGGAAAACACAGCGATATAGGGTAAAGTATGAGATGTGCGCAAAAACACAGTGGTATAGGGGAAGCTATGGGAGTTTTGCGAAATCACAGCGATATAAGGGAAGGGATGAGAGGTGGGTGAAAACACAGCGATATAGGGGAAGCTATGGGAGGTGCATGAAAACAGGGCAATATAGGGGAAGGTATGAGAGGTGCGCAAAAACACAGCGATATAGGGGGAGCTATGGGAGGTGCGCGAGATTACAGCTATATAGCAGAAAGTATGGGAGGTGCACAAAAACACTGCGATATAGGGGAATGTATGAGAGGTGCGCGAAAGCACAGTGATATAGGTGAAGCTATGGGAGGTGCGCGAAAAATGGTGATATACGTGATGTTATGAGAGGTGCGCGAAAACACAGCAATTTGAGGTAAGCTATGAGAGGTGCGCGAAAACATTGCAATATATGGAAAGCTATGGGAGGTGCATGAGAACACAGTGATAGAGGGGAAGCTATGAGAGGTGCGCGATAACACAGTGAAAACGGGGAAGGTATGAGGTGTGCGGGAAGACACAGATATGTAGGAGAAACTATGGAGGTGCATGAAAACACGGCGATATAGGAGAAAGTATGAGAGGAGTACGAAAACACATCGATGTACGGGTTACTATGAGAGGTGTGCGAAAACAGTGATATAGTGGAAGCTATGGGAGTTACGCGACAACACAGCAATAGAGGGGAAGGTATGGAAGGTGCACGGAAGCACGTCGCTATAGGGGAAGGTATGAGAGGTACATGAAAACACAGTGATAGAGGGGAACCATAGGAAGTGCGCGAAAACGCAGCGATATATAGGAAGTTATGGGAGGTGCGCAATAACAGAGCGATATAGGGGAAGGTATGAGGGGTGCTGAAAACACAGCGATGTAGGGGAAGCTATGGGAGGTGCGTGAAAACTCGGCGATATAGGAGAAAGCATGAGAGGAGCACGATAACACAGCGATGTACGGGAAGGTATGGGAGGAGCACGAAAACACGACGATACAGGGGAAGGTATGACAGGTGAGCAAAAACACAGCAATATAGGGGAATCTATGGGAGGTACGCAAACACAAAGCGATATAGGGGAAGGTATGGGAGGTGCACGAAAACACGGCGATACAGGGGAAGGTATGAGAGGTGTGCGAAACCATAGTGATATAGGGAAACTATGGGAGGTGCGCAAAAACACGGTGATAGAGGAGAAGCTATGAGAGGTGCGCGATAACACAGTGAAAAATGGGAATGTATAAGAGGTGCGCAAAAACACGACGATATATGGGAAACTATGGGAGGTGCGTGAAAACAGGGCGATATAGGGGAAGGTATGAGAGGTGAGCAAAAACACAGCAATATAGGGGAATCTATGGGAGGTACGTGAAAACAAAGCGATATAGGGGAAGGTATGGGAGGTGCACGAAAACACGGCGCTACAGGGGAAGCTATGGGAGGTGCACGAAAACATGGCGATATACGTGAAGGTATGAGAGGTGCACCTCTCTTAGATTCGTGCATTTCACTGTCTTTTCGCGCACCTCTCATACCTTCCCCTATCTTGCTGTGTTTTAGCGCACCTCTCATACCTTCCCCGTATGGCTGTGTTTTCATGCACCTCCCATAGCTTCCCCTATGTCACTGTGCTCTCATGCACCTCTCATCACTTCCCCTCTACTGCTCTGCTTTTGCACAGCTCCCATAGCTTCCCCCAAATGGCTGTTCTTGCACAACTCTCATAGATTCCCCAATATCGCCGTGTTTTCGCGCACCTCGCTTAGCTTCCCCTATATCGTTGTGTTTTCGCGCACCTCTCATACCTTCCCCTATATCGACGTGTTTTCACACACCTCTCATACCTTCACATATATCGCCGTGTTTTTGCGCACCTCCCATAGCTTCCTCTATACCACTGTATTTTCGTGCACCCCTACCTTCCCCTATATCGCCGTGTTTTCACGCACCTCCCATACCTTCCCCTCTATTGCTGAGTTTTCGCTCACGTCTCATAGTTTTCCATATATTGTAATGTTTTCGCTCACGTCTCATAGTTTTCCATATATTGCAATGTTTTCGCGCAACTCTCATAGCTTCCTGCAAATCACTGTGTTTTCGCGCCCCTCTCATAGCTTTGCCTATATAGCCATTTTCTCGCGCACCTCTCATACCTTCCCTTTTTTAGCTGAGTTTTCGTTCAGCTCTCATTCCTTCCCCTATATCGACGTGTTTTCGCGCACCTCTCATACCATCAGGTATATCGTCGTGTTTTCGTGCACCTCCCATAGCTTCCCCTATATCACTGTGTTTTCACGCACCTCTCATACCTTCATCTATATCGCCGTATTTTAGCGCACCTCTCATACCGTCCATGTATGGCTGTGTTTTCACGCACCTCCCATAGCTTCCCCTACATCGCTGTGCTATCGTGCACCTCCTATCACTTCCTCTACATCAGTCTGCTTTCGCGCACATCCCATAGCTTCCCATATATCACCGTGTTTTCGCACGCCTCTCATACATTACCCTATATCGCTGTGTTTTCGCGCACCTCTCATAGCTTCCGTCAAATCGCTGTTTTCGCGCACCTCTCATACCATCCCCTATATCGCCGTGTTTTCGCACACATCCCATAGCTTCCGCTATATCACTGTGTTTTCGCGCACCTCTCATACCTTCCCCTATATCACTGTGTTTTCGTACACCTTCCATACCTTCCCGTATATTGCTGTGTTTTCGCGCACCTCCCATAGCTTCTCCTATATCGCCGTGTTCTCGCGCACCTCTCATACCTTCCCCTTTTTAGCTGAGCTTTCGCTCATCGCTCATATCCTCTCCTATATCGACGTGTTTTCACACACCTCACATACCTTCATGTATATCGCCGTGTTTTTGCGCACCTCCCATAACTTCACCTATATCACTGTGTTTTTGGGCACCTCTTCTACCTTCCCCTATATCGCCGTGTTTTCGCGCCCATCCCATGCCATCGCCTCTATCGCTGTATTTTCGCGCACCTCTCATAATTTTCCATATATTGCAATGTTTTCACGCACCTTTCAGAGCTTCCCCAAATCTCTGTGTTTTGGCACCCCTCTCATAGCTTCCTCTATATCGCTATGTGTTTCACGCACCTCTCATACCTTCCCCTATATCGCTGTGTTTTTGCTCACCTCTCATAGCTTTGCCTTTATCGCCGTGTTCTCGCGCTCCTCTCATACCTTCCCCTTTTTAGCTGAGTTTTCGCTCATCTTTCATACCTTCCCCTATATCGTCGTGTTTTCGTGCACCTCCCATAGCTTCCCCTATATCACTGTATTTTCACGCACCTCTCATACCTTCACCTATATCGCCGTATTTTAGCGCACCTCTCATACCGTCCACGTATGGCTGTGTTTTCACGCACCTCCCATAGCTTCCCCTACATCGCTGTGCTATCGTGCACCTCTTATCACTTCCTCTACATCACTCTGCTTTCGCGCACATCCCATAGCTTCCCATATATCACCGTGTTTTCGCACGCCTCTCATACATTACCCTATATCGCTGTGTTTTCGCGCACCTCTCATAGCTTCCGTCAAATCGCTGTTTTCGCGCACCTCTCATACCATCCCCTATATCGCCGTGTTTTCGTACACATCCCATAGCTTCCGCTATATCACTGTGTTTTCGCGCACCTCTCATACCTTCCCCTATATCACCGTGTTTTCGTACACCTTCCATACCTTCCCGTATATTGATGTGTTTTCGCGCACCTCCCATAACTTCCCCTATATCATTGTGTTTTCACGCATCTCTCATACCTTCACCCATATCACTGTGTTTTAGCGCACCTCTCATACCGTCCACGTATGGCTGTGTTTTCATGCACCTCCCATAGCTTCCCCTACATCGCTGTGCTATCGTGCACCTCTTATCACTTCCTCTACATCGCTCTGCTTTCGCGCACATCCCATAGCTTCCCATATATCACCATGTTTTCTCACGCCTCTCATACATTACCCTATATCGCCGTGTTTTCGCGCATCACTCATACCTTCCCCTTTTTAGTTGAGTTTTCGCTCATCTCTCACACCTTCCCCAATATGGACATGTTTTCACGCACTTCTGATACCTTCACAAATATCGCCGGGTTTTCGCGCACATCCCATAGCTTCCCCTGTATCATTGTGTTTTTGCGCACCTCATCCCTTCTCCTATATTGCTCAGCTTTCACGCACCCCCCATAGCTTCCCACATATTGCGATGTTTTCACGCACCTCTCACAGCTTCCCCCAAAACGCTGTGCTCTTACGCACCTCTCATAACTTCTCCTATATCGTCGTGTTTTCACGCACCTTCCACAGCTTCCCGTATATCACTGTGTTTTGTCGCACCTCTCAGACCTTCTCCTGAATCTATCTGTTTTCGTGCACCTCCCATAGCTTCCCATATATTGCTGCGTTTTCGCGCACCGCTCATACCTTCCTCTGTATTGGTGTGTTTTCGCGCACCTCGCATAGCTTCCCTTATATAGCTGTGTACTCCGGCACCTCTCATAGCTTCCCCTATATTTCGATGTATCTGCGCACCTGTCATAGCTTCCCCTAAGTTGCTGTGTATTCACGCATCTCTCATAGCTTCCCCAATATTGCCATGTTCTCGCGCACCTCGCATAGCTTCCCCTACATCATGGTGTTTTCGCGCACCTCGCATAGCTTCCCCTACATCGTTGTGTTTTTGCACACCTTTCATGCCTTCTCCTATAACGCAGTGTTTTCACGCACCTCCCATAGCGCCCCCCATATCACTGTGTCTTCTCGCGCCTCTCATACCTTCCCCTATATTGCCATGTTTTTGTGCACCGCTCATACCTTCCTCTATATAGGTGTGTTTTTGTGCACCTCCCATAGATTCCCCTATATCGCTATGTTCTCGTACACCTCTCATAGCTTAACATATATTGCAATGTTTGTGCGCACCTCCCATAGATTCCCCCAAATCGCTGTGTTTACGCGCATCTCTCATAGCTTCCCCTATATCGCTGTGTTTTTGCTCACCTCTCACAGCTTTGCCTATATCGCCATGTTCTCGCGCATCACTCATACCTTCCCCTATTTAGCTGAGGTTTCACTAATCTCTCATATCTTCCCTTATATCGTCGTGTTTTCGCTCACCTCTCATATCTTCATGTATATCGCCGTGTTTTCGTGCACCTCCCATAGATTCCACTATGTCGCTGTGTTTTTGCGCACCTCTCATGCCTTCCCCTATATTGCTGTGTTTTCCGGCACCTCTCAAACCTTACCCTATATCATTGCGTTTTCCCGCACCTCCCATAGCTTCCCCAATATCATTGTGTTTTCGCACACCTCTCATACCTTCCTCTATATTGCTGTGTTTTCGCTCACCACTTATAGCTTTCCCTATATCGCCGTATTTTCTTGCACCTCTCATACCTTCACGTATATCACCATGTTTTTGCGCACCTCTCATACCTTCACCTATATTGCTGTGTTGTCGCGTAACTCCCAAAGCTTCCACAATATCACTGTTTTCGCGCACCTCTCATAACATCACGTGCATCACCATGTTTTTGCGCACCTCTCATAGCTTCCCCTATCTCACTGTGTTTTCGCGCACCTCTATATCACTTCCCCTATATCACTGTGTTTTTGTGCACCTTCCATAGATTTCTCTAATCGCTGTGTTTTTGCGCACCTCTAATACCTTCCCCTATAATGCCCATTGTTAACGCACCTCCCATACCTTCCCCTATATCGCTGTGTTTTTGCGCACCTCTTATACCTTCCACTATATCGCTGTGATTTTGTGCACCGCCCATAGCTTCCCCTATATCGCTGTGTTTTCGCTCACCTCTCATATCTTCCCCTTTATTGCCGTGTTTTCATGCACCTCCCACACCTTCCCTTATATCTTTTTGTTCTCGTACACCTCTCATAGCTTAACATATATTGCAATGTTTTCATGCACCTCTCATAGCTTCCCCTATATCACTGTGTTTTTGCTCACCTCTCATAGCTTTGCCTATATTAGGAAGGGGAAAAAAATTATGAGAGAAAACCGGCAGGGAACATAAAAACTGACTGTAAAAGCTTTTATAGATATGTAAAAAGGAAAAGACTGGTAAAGACAAATGTAGGTCCCCTACAGATAGAAACAGGTGAATTGATTATGGGGAGCAAGGACATGGCAGACCAATTGAATAATTACTTTGGTTCTGTCTTCACTAAGGAGGACATAAATAATCTTCCAGAAATAGTAGGGGACAGAGGGTCCAGTGAGATGGAGGAACTGAGCGAAATACATGTTAGTAGGGAAGAGGTGTTAGGTAAATTGAAGGGATTGAAGGCAGATAAATCCCCAGGGCCAGATGGTCTGCATCCCAGAGTGCTTAAGGAAGTAGCCCAAGAAATAGTGGATGCATTAGTGATAAATTTTCAAAACTCGTTAGATTCTGGACTAGTTCCTGAGGATTGGAGGGTGGTTAATGTAACCCCACTTTTTAAAAAAGCAGGGAGAGAGAAACCAGGGAATTATAGACCGGATAGCCTAACGTCGGTGGTGGGGAAACTGCTGGAGTCAGTTATCAAAGATGTGATAACAGCACATTTGGAAAGCGGTGAAATCATCGGACAAAGTCAGCATGGATTTGTGAAAGGAAAATCATGTCTGACGAATCTCATAGAATTTTTTGAGAATGTAATTAGTAGAGTGGATAGGGGAGAACCAGTGGATGTGGTATATTTGGATTTTCAAAAGGCTTTTGACAAGGTCCCACACAGGAGATTAGTGTGCAAACTTAAAGCACACGGTATTGGGGGTAAGGTATTGCTGTGGGTGGAGAATTGGTTAGCAGACAGGAAGCAAAGAGTGGGAATAAACGGGACCTTTTCAGAATGGCAGGCGGTGACTAGTGGGGTACTGCAAGGCTCAGTGCTGGGACCCAAGTTGTTTACAATATATATTAATGACTTGGATGAGGGAATTAAATGCAGCATCTCCAAGTTTGCGGATGACACGAAGCTGGGTGGTAGTGTTAGCTGTGAGGAGGATGCTAAGAGGATGCAGAGTGACTTAGATAGGTTGGGTGAGTGGACAAATTCATGGCAGATGCAATTTAATGTGGATAAATGTGAAGTTATCCACTTTGGTGGCAAAAATAGGAAAACAGATTATTATCTGAATGGTGGCCGATTAGGAAAAGGGGAGGTGCAACGACACCTGGATGTCATTATACACCAGTCATTGAAAGTGGGCATGCAGGTACAGCAGGCGGTGAAAAAGGCGAATGGTATGCTGGCATTTATAGCAAGAGGATTCGAGTACAGGAGCAGGGAGGTACTACTGCAGTTGTACAAGGCCTTGGTGAGACCACACCTGGAGTATTGTGTGCAGTTTTGGTCCCCTAATCTGAGGAAAGACATCCTTGCCATAGAGGGAGTACAAAGAAGGTTCATCAGATTGATTCCTGGGATGGCAGGACTTTCATATGAAGAAAGACTGGATGAACTGGGCTTGTACTCATTGGAATTTAGAAGATTGAGGGGGGCTCTGATTGAAACATATAAAATCCTAAAGGGATTGGACAGGCTAGATGCAGGAAGATTGTTCCCGATGTTGGGGAAGTCCAGAACAAGGGGTCACAGTTTGAGGATAAAAGGGAAGCCTTTTAGGACCGAGATTAGGAAAAACTTCTTCACACAGAGAGTGGTGAATCTGTGGAATTCTCTGCCACAGGAAACAGTTGAGGCCAGTTCATTGGCTATATTTAAGAGGGAGTTAGATATGGCCCTTGTGGCTACGGGGATCAGGGGGTATGGAGGGCAGGCTGGGGCGGTGTTCTGAGTTGGATGATCAGCCACGATCATAATAAATGGTGGTGCAGGCTCGAAGGGCCGAATGGCCTACTCCTGCACCTATTTTCTATGTTTCTATGTTTCTATATCGCCGTGTTCTCGTGCATCACTCATAACTTCCCCTTTTTAGCTGAGTTTTCGCTAATCTCTCATACCTTCCTCTATACCGACGTGTTTTCACGCACCTCTCATAGCTTCACGTATATAGCCGTGTTTTCGTGCACCTCCCATAGCTTCCCCTATATTGCTGTGTTTTCGCGCACCTCTCATACCTTACCCTATATCGTTGCATTTTCCCGCACCTCTCATAGCTTCCCCTCTGTCACTGTGTTCTCATGCACCTCTCATAGCTCTCCATATATTGCAATGTTTTCGCTAACTTCTCATAGCTTCCCTCAAATTGCTCTGTTTTCGCGCACCTCTCATAACATCACGTATATCACCATGTTTGCGCGCACCTCTCATACATTCCCCATATGGCCATGTTTTCGTGCACCTCCCATAGATTCCCCTATATCGCTGTGTTTTTTCGCACCTCTAATAAGTTCCACTATAACGCCCTGTTTTCACGCACCTCTCATACCTTCCACTATATCGCTGTGATTTTGCGCACCGCTCATAGCTTCCCCTATATCGCTGTGTTTTCGCTCACCTCTCATATCTTCCCCTGTATCGCCGTGTTTTCGTGCACCTCCCACACCTTCCCCTATATCTTTTTGTTCTCGTACACCTCTCATAGCTTAACATATATTACAATGTTTTTGTGCACCTCTCATAGATTCCCCCAAATCGCTGTGTTTACGCGCACCTCTCATAGCTTCCCCTATATCGCCGTGTTTTCGCGCACCTCGCATATCTTTCCCTATATCACAGTGTTTTTGTTCACCTCTCATTGCTTTGTCTATATCGCTGATTTCTCGCGCATCACTCATACCTTCCCCTTTTTAGCTGTTTTCGCTAATCTCTCATACCTTCCCCTATATCCACGTGTTTTCACGCACCTCTCATAGCTTCACGTATATCGCTGTGTTTTCGCGCACCTCTCATACCTTACCCTATATCCTTGCATTTTCCCGCACCTTTCATAGCTTCCCCTCTATCACTGTGTTATCGCGCACCTCTCACAGCTTTCCATATATTGCAATGTTTTCGCTCACCTCTCATAGCTTCCCTCAAATTGTTCTGCTTTCGCACACCTCTCATATCATCACGTATATCACCATGTTTTTGCGCACCTCCCATAGCTTCCCCTATATCACTGTGTTTACGTACACATCTCATAGCTTTCCCTATATTGCTGTGTTTTCGCGCACCTCCCATATCTTCCCCTATATTGCTGTGTTGTCGCGTAACTTCCATAGCTTCCGCTATATCACTGTTTTCGCGCAGCTCTCATAGCTTCCCGTACATCGATGTGTTTTCATACTCCTCTCATACTTTCTCCTATATCACCGTTTTCACGCACCTCCCATAGTTTCCCATATATAGCCGTGTTTTCCCGCACCTCTCATACCTTTCCCTTTTTCACTGTGTTATCGCGCACCTCTCATAGCTTCCCCCCTATCGCTGTGTTCTCATGCACTTCTAGAAGCTCTCCATATATTGCAATGTTTTCGCTCACCGCTCTTAGCTTCCCTCAAATTGCTCTTTTTTCGCGCACCTCTCATAGCTTCCCTCAAAGTGTTCTGTTTTCGCACACCTCCCGTACCTTCCCCTATATGGCTGTGTTTTCGTGCACCTCCCATAGATTCCCCTATATCGCTGTGTTTTTGCGCACCTCTATAAAGTTCCACTATAACGCCCTGTTTTCACGCACCTCTCATACCTTCCCCTATATCGCTGTGATTTCACGCGCCGCGCATAGCTTCCCCTATATCGCTGTGTTTTCACGCACATCCCATAGATTCCCTTATATCGTTGTTTTTTTGCACACCTCTCATACCTTCCCCTCTATCGCACTGTTTTCATGCAGCTCCCATAGCTTCCCCTATATCGCTGTGTTTTCGCACACCTCTCATACCTTCCCCTATATTGCTGTGTTTTCACTCACCTCTTATAGCTTCCACTATATCGCCGTGTTTTCGTGCGCCTCACATACCTTCCCTTATATCGACGTGTTTTCACGCACCTCTGATACCTTCACGTATGTCACCGTGTTTTTGCGCACCTCCCATAACTTACCCTATATTGCTGTGTTTTCGCGTACCTCCCATAGCTTCCACTATATCGCTGTTTTAGCGCACCTCTCATAAATTCCCCAACATCACTGTGTTTTCGCGTACCTCTAATACCTTCTCCTATATCGCAATGTTTTCACACACCTCCAATAGCTTCCCCAATATCGCTGTGTTTTCTCCAACCTTTGATACCTTCCCCTATATCGTTCTGTTTTGTACACCTCCCATAGCTTCCCATATGTCGCTGCGTTTTTACGCACCTCCTATAGATTCCTCTATATCACTGTGTTTTCGCACACCTCTCATACCTCCCCCATATCGCTGTGCTTTTGCGCTCCTCTCATACCTTCCCCTATATCGCCGTGTTTTCGTGCACCAACCATACCTTACCCTATATTGCTGTGGTTTCGTGCACCTCCCATAGATTCCTCTTTTTCGTTGTGTTTTTGCGCACCTCTCATACCTTCCCCTATATCGCTTTGTTATTGCGCACCTCCCATAGTTCCCCATATATCGCCGTGTTTTCCCGCACCTCTCATACATTCCCCTTTTTCACTGTTATCGCGCACCTCTTATAGCTTCCCCTCTATCGCTGTGCTCTTGTGCACCTCTCATTGCTTTCCATGTATTGCAATGTTTTCGCGCACCTTTCATAGCTTCCCTCAAATTGCTGTTTTCGCGCACCGCTCATAACATCACGTATATCACCACATTTTAGTGCACCTCCCAAAGCTTCCCCTATATCGCCGTGTTTTCGTGCACCACCCATACCTTCCATTATGTCGCTGTGGTTTCACGCACCTCCCATAGATTCCCCTATATCGTTGTGTTTTTACACACCTCTAATACCTTCCCGTATAACGCCTTGTTTTGACGCACCTCCCATACCTTCCCCTATATCGCTGTATTTTTGCGCACCTCTCATACCTTCCCCTATATCGCTATCTTTCGTGCACCTCCCACACCTTCCCCTATATCGCTGTGTTCTCATACACCTCTCATAGCTTAACATATATTGCAATGTTTTCGTGCACCTCTCATAGATTCCCTAAATCGCCGTGTTTTCGCGCACCTCACATACCTTCCCCCATATCGCTGTGTTTTTTCTCACCTCTCATAGCTTTGCCTCTATCATCGTGTTCTCGTGCATCACTCATACCTTCCCCTTTTTAGCTGAGTTTTTCCTCATCTCTCATACCTTCCCCTATATCGACGTGTTTTTACGCACCTCTCATACATTCACATATATCGCTGTGTTTTCGTGCACCTCCCATAGCTTCCCTTATATCGCTGTGTTTTCGCGAACCTCTTATACCTTGCCTTACATCGTTGTGTTTTGCCGCACCTCCCATCGCTTCCCCAATATCATTGTGTTTTCTCACACTTCTCAAACCTTCCCCTATATTGTTGTGTTTTCGCTCACCTCTTATAGCTTCCCCTATATTGCCGTGTTTTCTTGCACCTCTCATACCCTCCCCTATATCGACGAGTTTTCACGCAACTCGGATACCTTCACGTATATCGCCGTGTTTTCGTGCACCTCCCATACCTTCCTCTATATTGCTGTGTTGTCGCGTAACTCCCATAGCTACCGCTATATCACTGTTTTCACGCACATCTCATAGCTTACCGTACATCGATGTGTTTTCGTACACCTCTCATTCTTTCTCCTATATCGCCATGTTTTCACGCACCTACCATAGATTCCTCTATATCGCTATGTTTTCCCGCATCCCTCATACCTTCCCCTATATCACTCTGTTATTGTGCACCTCCAATAGCTTTCCATATATCGCTGCGTTTTCGCGCACCTCCTATAAATTCCTCTATGTCACTGTGTTTTCGCACACCTCTCATACCTCCCCCTATATCGTTGTGATTTAGCGCACATCTCATACCTTCCCCTATATCACCGTTTTTTCGTGCACCACCCATACCTTTCCCTATATCACTGTGGTTTCGCGCACCTCTCATAGATTCCCCTATATCGCTGTGTTTTTGCACACCTCGAATACCTTCTCCTATAACGCCCTGTTTTCACGTACCACCCATACCTTCGCCTATATCACTGTAGTTTCCCGCACCTCCCATAGATTCCCCTATATCGCTGTGTTTTTGCACACCTCTAATACCTTCCTGTATAACGCCTTGTTTTGACGCACCTCCCATACCTTCCCCTATATCGCTATGTTTTTGCGCACCTCTCATACATTCCCCTATATCGCTGTGATTTCGTGCACCTCCCACACCTTCCCCTATATCGCTGTGCTTTCGCTCACCTCTTACAGCTTCCCCTATATCGCCGTTTTATCGTGCGCCTCTCATACCTTCCCCTATATCGACGTCTTTTCGAGCACCTCCCATACCTTCCCCTATATTGCTGTGTTGTCGCGTACCTCCCATAGCTTCCACTATATCACTGTTTTCGCGCACCTCTCATACCTTCCCCTATATCGCACTGTTATTGCGCACCTCCCATAGCTTCCCATATATCGCTGCGTTTTCGTGCACCTCCTATAGATTCCTCTATATCATTGTGTTTTTGCACACCTCTCATACCTCCCCCTATATCGCTGTGGTTTTGCGCACCTCCCATAGATCCACCTATATCACTGTGTTTTTGTGCACCTCTCATACCGTCCCTATATCATCCTGTTTTCACGCACCTCCCATAGTTTCCCATATATCACCGTGTTTTCCCGCACCTCTCATACCTTCCCCTATATTGCTGTGGTCTCGTGCACCTCTCATAGCTCTCCATATATTGCAATGTTTTCACACACCTCTCATAGCTTCCCTCAAATTGCTCTGTTTTTGTGCACCTCTCATAACATCACGTATATCACCATGTTTTCGCGCACTTCCCATAGCTTCCCCTATATCACTGTGTTTTCGCGCACCTCTCATACCTTCCCCTATATCGCTGAGTTTTGGTGCACCTCCCACACCTTCCCCTATATCGCCGTGTTTTTACGCACCTCCCATACCTTCCCCTATATCGCTCTGTACTCGTACACTTCTCATAGCTTAACATATATCGCACTGTTTTCACGCACCTCCCATAGCTTCCCCTATATCGTTGCGTTTTCTCCCGCCTCTAATACCGTCCCCATATCGCTCTGTTATCGCACACCTCCCATAGTTTCCCATATATCACTGCGCTTTCGTGCACCTCCTATAGATTCCTCTACATCACTGTGTTTTTGTGCACCTGTCATACCTTCCCCTATATCGTTGTGTTTTCGCGCAGCTCTCATACCTTCCCTATATCAGTGTGTTTTCATGCATCTTGCTTATCTACCCCTATATCCCTGGGTTTTCACTCTCCGCTCATACCATCCTCTATATTGCTGAGTTTTGGTGCACCTCTCATCCCTTTCCCTGTATCGACGTGTTTTCACGCATCTCACATACCTTCATGTGTATCGCCGTGTTTTCGCACACCTCCCACAGCTTCCCCTATATTACTGAGTTTTTGACCACCTCTCATAACTTCCCCTATATCGCTGTGTGTTCGCGCTCCTCTCATAATTTCTCCTATATCGCCGTGTTTTACACACCTCCCGTAGCTTCCCCTACATCGCTGTGTCTTCTTGCACCCCTCATACATTCCCCTATATCGCTCTGTTATCACGCAACTCCCATAGCTTCCTATATATCGCTGCGTATTCGCGCACCTCCTATAGATTTCTCTATATCACTGTGTTTTCACACACCTCTCATACCTTCCCCTATATCGTTGTGTTTTCGCGCACCTCTCATACCTTTCCCTATATCGCCGTGTTTTCATGCACCACCCATACTTTCCCCTATATCACTGTGTATTCGCGCACCTCTCATACCTTACCCTATATTGCTGTGTTTTACGCACCTCTCATAACTTCCTCAATATCATTGTGTTTTCGCACACCTCTCAGACCTTCCCCTATATCGCTGTGTTTTCACTCACCTCCCATAGCTTCCTCTGTATCGCTGTGTTTTCACACACGTCTCATCACCTCCCCTATATCGCTGTGATTTCATGCAACTCCTATAGCATCCCCTATATTGCTGTGTTGTCGCGCATCTCTCATAGCTTCCCGCTTATCACTGTCTTTTCGCCCACCTCTCATACTTACCCCTATATCGCCGTGTTTTCGCAGACCTCTCGTACTCTCCTCAACATTGCTGTGTTTTAGCGCATCGCTCATACCTTCCCCTATATCGATCTGCTTTCGCGCACCTCCCATAGCTTCCCCTACATCGCTGTGTTTTTGAACACCTCTCATACCTTCCCCTATATCACCCTATTTTCACGCACCTCCCATAGTTTCCCATATATCGCCGTGTTTTCCCGCACCTCTCATACCTTCCCCCTTTTCACGGTGTTATCGCGCACCTCTCATTGCTTCCCCTCTATCACTGTGTTCTTGTGCACCTCTCATACCTTTCCATATACTGCAATGTTTTCGCGTACCTCTCATAGCTTCCCTCAAAATGCTGTGTTTTCGCGCACCTCTCATAACATCACGTATATCACCGTGTTTTCGCACACCTCCCATAGCTTCCCCAATATCACTGGGTTATCGCGCACCTTTTATACCTTCCCCTAAATCGCCGTGATTTCGTGCTCCTCCCATGTCTTCTGCTATATCGCTGTGTTTTCGCGCACCTCCCATAGATTCCCCTATATCGCTGTGTTTTCGCACACCTCCCATAGATTCCCCTATATCACTGTGTTTTCACCCACCTCTCATCCCTTACCCTATATCGCTGTATTTTCGCGCACATCTCATACTTTACCCTATATCGCTGTGTTTTACCGCACCTCCCATAGCTTCCCCAATATCATTGTGTTTTCGCACACCTCTCATACCTTCCCCTATATTGCTGTGTTTTCGCTCACCTCTTATAGCTTCACCCATATTGCTGTGTTTTCACGCACCTTCCATACCTTCCCTGATATTCCTGTGTTGTCACGTACCTCCCATAGCTTCTGCTATATCGCTGTTTTCGCGCCCCTCTCATAGCTTCCCCAACATCGCTGTGTTTTCACGTACCTCTCATACCTTCTCCTATATCGCAATGTTTCACGCACCTCCCTCAGCTTCCCCTATATCGCTGTGTTTTCTCCCACATCTGATACCGTCCCTTATATTTGTCTGTTGTCGTGCACCTCCCATAGCTTCCCATATATCGCTGTGTTTCTGTGCACCTCTCATACCTTCCCGTACATTGCTGTGTTTTCCTGCTCCTCTCATACTTTCTCCTATATCGCCGTGTTTTCACGCACCAACCATAGCTTCCCCTACATCACTGTTTTCTCGCACCACTCATTCCTTCCCCAATATCGCTCTGTTATCGAGCATCTCCCATAGCTTCCCATATATCGCTGCGTTTTCGCGCACCTCTCATAACTTCCCCTATATCGTTGTGTTTTCGCGCACCTCTCATACATTCCCTATATCACTGTGTTTTCATGCATCTTGCATACTTACCCGTATATCCCTGCGTTTTCACACTCCGCTCATTCCATCCTCTAATTTCAGAGTTTTCGTGCACCTCTCATCGCTTTCCCTGTATCGCCATATTTTCACGCACCTCCCATAGCTTCCCCTACATCACTGTTTTCGCGCACTTCTCATAACTTCCCCTATATCACTGTGATTTCGCACTCCACCCATAGTTTCCCCTATATTGCTGTGTTTTCGCTCACCTCTCATACCTTCCCCTGTATCGTCGTGTTTTCGTGCTCCTCCCATACCTTCCCGTACATCTCTGTGTTATCGTGCTCCTTTCATACTTTCTCCTATATCGCCTTGTTTTCACGCACCTCCCATAGCTTCCCCTACATTGCTGTGTTTTCTCGCACCCCTCATACCTTCCCCTATATCGCTGTGATTTCACACTCCGCCCATAGCTTCCCCTATATTGTTGTGTTTTCGCTCACCTCTCATACCTTCCCCTGTATCGTCGTGTTTTCGTGCTCCTCCCATACCTTCACGTATATCGCCATGTTTTCGCGCACCTCCCATAGCTTCCCCAATATAATCGTGTGTTTGCGCGCACCTCTCATACCTTCCTCTATATCGCCGTGTTCTCACGCATCACTCATACCTTCCCCTTTTTAGCTGAGTTTTTGCTCATCTCTCATACCTTCCCCTATATCGACGTGTCTTCACGCACCTCTCATACCTTCACATATAACGCCTTGTTTTCGCGCACGTCTCATAACTTACTCCATATCGCTGTTTTTTCCGTACCTCCCATAGCTTCCCGAATATCATTGTGTTTTCGCACACCTCTCATACCTTCCCCTATATTGTTGTGTTTTCTCTCACCTCTTATAGCTTCCTCTATATCGCTGTGTTTTCTTGCACCTCTCATACCTTCCCCTATATTGACGTGTTTTCACGCACCTCTGATACCTTCACGTATATCGCCGTGTTTTCGCGCACCTCCCATACCTCCCTCTGTATTGCTGTGTCTTCTCGCACCCCTCATATCTTCCCCTATATCGCTCTGTTATCACGCACCTCCCATAGCTTCCCATATATCGCTGCGTTTTCGTGCCCCTCCAATAGATTCCTCTATATCACTGTGTTTTCGCGCACCTCTCATACCTTCCCCTATACGGTTGTGTTTTCG